>NC_137981.1:24602301-24675312 GCF_963924665.1 Micromys minutus | reverse complement strand
GTGGGTTTTCTCCTCTCCTTTTCTAGAGGGTTACAGAGAGTGATAGGTATACTTACCAAGTTATGATCTATTATATATACATTTTATGTCCAACCTTTCCCATTTAGTTGTATTTTGTAATATTTTCTTATTTCTTAAACTGTTCTTTACAACTATAATTATTAAAAATGAAAATTTTGCTCTAAACTTATGGTTAACTATCATATATTTAATTTTCTATAGAATATTAATGAGTTATTATAGAATGATGTCATAACAATCATATAAAATACTTGTGCTATTAAATTACATGTATATTTGTCTTTACATATGTTTTAAGAAGTACATTTACTAAATCAAGAATTTCAAATGAATTATGGAAGAACTTAGTAATTTTTATATTCATTCCTATAGAAATCTGTGCATAATCCTGTGCTCAAAAATTCAGTAATGCATTAAGCATTTGCTAATTTACTAGTAATCCAAAGATAAAGCTACTAAATTTATATTTTTTAAATATAGTTAAAATATAATATTTAATCATGTATATTCATATTTTTACAGTAAAAATAGAGTTTATTCAGGGCATGGGGAGAAGAGTTGAGAGGGTAGTAGAGATAGAGAAAGGCAGATGGAGAGAGAGAGAGAGAGAGAGAGAGAGAGAGAGAGAGAGAGAGAGACTAAAAGAGTAGAGGCCAGCCATGAGCCTTGGAGAGAGAGGGGGAGGGGAGTGAAGAAAGGGGGAAGGGGTGAGAGATCAGAGAGTAAGAAGGCAAGAGAGCAAGAGAGCTAGATCCACATTTTAAAAATTATCTTTATAATCTTTTACTTATTCCTATTGGGGAAGGAAACTTTCTTGTTAACTCAAAAAAAAAAAAAAAAAAAAAACACCCTTTTTCTTTAAAAGGGAGTCAGCAGTTATTTATGTCAGAGATTTGTCACAATAAATTGCTTGCTTTGGGACTAAGAAATACTTGTAAATAACAAGACACTTAGAATTTTATATGGTCGAACACTTAGATTTCATCACTGAAGTAGTAATTCCGAGTTGATAATTTTATCCAGTTTATAGAGATGATCTCATTTATCCAAAACCTCTACTTATTTTTATAGTTTGAATTTTCCTTTTAAAAATGTAGTCAAGATGGGTGTGGAGTCAACCGTGATGGCATGGCTCAGCTTCATGATTTGTACTACAAGGCCGCCATCTTGGATGGTATACACTTGAGTGACCATCTCATCCTGGGCTCTCCTAAGTTTGTGTAGCTCCTCATTAGTGAGTACTTTAATTTCTTGGTAGTCTTTCTGTCTTCTTCCAGATTAAATTTACTTCATTTGTCCACAGTCTTAAATTCTGCAGGTAACCATGTGGCCCCTCCTGTGCCTCGAACAAGGCAGGCGTCCCCTCTTCTTCCCCTTCAAAGAGGCCTGGAGCTGCAGCAGCTTTCGGGCTTGCCCAGTTCAGCCATGTTGTGCTCTGAAGCAGAGGTTCTAGTCTTTCACATTTTCCCATTTGGCCATTTTTCAGGACATTGTCTCTATTTTGCTTAGAGTTTGGAGATGGCTCCACCAGCTCCAAAGACAGCAGCCTATGGAAAAAGTCACCTTTGATGGGTGTGAACTGTTCCCCAGTGTTGTTCTGGTATGTGCTTCTCCACCATAATGATCTGGGCTGTGTGTGGGTGCCCTCTGCCTCTGCACAGAGCTTTCTGCTTGCAGTAAGCTAGTGCTTCCATCACTCTTCCCAATATCCAGGCAGAACACAGATGGGAGACTCCTTTGATCTGGCTGTGGGTTGGGAGCCCTAGCTTTGCTCTTTGCAACAATTTCCCCCAGTTTTGACATTTTCTCACATTATTTTTCTTATCTACTTCACAGAAATTCTTGGAAAATCCAATACTTACAGATCTACACAGTGTTTGCAAACAATTGAAGCAATGCATGTTGGGACAGCCGCCATTTCATCCCTACTATATACAGACAGTACCTCTTTAACCCTCTATGAGACCTGACTAAGGCTGTTCCATTTCATCCCTACCCTGCAGAAAACTAGGTCTGCTTAATCATTTTGGCTATGTTCTAGTTAATGAATTTCTTCTATTTTTCCCACTGACCAGTTCCTTGTGTTTACTATGATTTTTAAGCCTTCCACAGGAAGTGCTAGTTAATTTATTTTTATGCTTGCATGTTTTACTCTCAAGTATTTTCTCTCAAGTAGAGCTATACCTGAATCCTGGTTGTTTTTCTAATGGAAACAGAAGCATAAATCAGAAACATGCCTACATTTTATGAGTACAATGGTGGGCTTTCAGAGCATGGCATTGTCACCACATTCAGAACCCAACCCGGGATGTCTGTAGCACCCGGGGAAACCTACTTTATGTCCCTTTCTAGTTTCTGTATCCACCACTGGTTTCCTTTTTGTTTTCTACCAGCCTTACATACTTACAGTTTAAATACTATCAGATCCTTTCTGCTCTTGTAATTGATTTCCTATGTGAAATATGTTCTTGGGAGCCATTGTGATCATCATAAGTACTTTTGGACCTCCTTATTGTGCTTGAAGCAAGAGTTTTATTACAGTTTGGATATAATGAGGCAAACAAACAAAACCCCTGCTACATTACCAAGATTGTTCTCATAGGTTCCAATAGGAGAAGGGATGCACGCCACTAAAGGGTCAGATGGGGAAGTATGGGTATCTCTGATTACAGGGAGAACATAGAAATCTGACAGTACTGTTTCAAAATATACTTGGTTGATCTTGGGTCTTTGCTTTGCATTAATAGTTACAGATCATATGTTCATTTTTCACAACAAATCTGCCTTTATGACTAAGGTGTGTGCTGGATAGTTTTAGGTCCTCTTGAAATAAATTGAAGTCATCTGAGCAAAGGGAACCTCAATTAAGAAGATGACTCCATAACTTTGAGTTGTAGGAAAGCATGTAGAATGTTCTCTAATTAGTGATTGATGGGGGAATGTTGAGGTCACTGTGGGTTGTGTCATCCTTGGGCTTTTGGTCCTGAGCTCTATAAGGAAGCAGGCTAAGCAAGCCATGGAGAAAAAGCCAGTAAGCAGCATGTTCCATGGCCTCCACATCAGCTCCTGCCTCCAGGTTCCTGCTTTCTTTCAGTTTCTGTACTGATGTCCTCCAATAATGAATAGTGATGTGAAAGTGTAAGCCAAATAAACCCTTTTATCCTCAGTTTGATTTCTTGTGATAGTGTTTCATCACAGCAACAGAAACCCTAACTAAGGTGGTTGGTGTTGACTCTTGATCAATGTCAAACACATTATCATCTTGACAATACAGAAATTGATTAATAAACGAATGACTATAGTTTACCTCTCAGTTTATCATCTATAACCTCTTTAATTTCTCTCTGGAAATTACAGCTTTTGTGATAAAGATCCAGGTATATATATTTTTTATTTATTCATAGATCTTGGATGCTCGTTAGTATATTATATGTAGCAACAATTCAAGATTCTTTTCTACTAAGTTTTAGTAAGTGAACAGGGGTTTATTTGGTTTTATGCATTCATTTTCTTTCTAGAACACTATATTTATAAATTTATACTAAAAATTTGCCTGTATATCATTTGGATTCTCTAAATACACAATCATGCTGCCTAGTAATAAAAGTGTTTCCTTTCTTGGATGGAGAGGGTGTGGTATAGACACCTGCTTTAGGGCTGGGCAGCCCTTTTCTATTATTCTCTGCAAACTGATCAGTGTGGGTTTCTGTATTAGAACCATCTTTTACAAAATAATCTTTTTTGATAAGCCATCAAGAGCTACACTAACCTCTAGATGTAAAGATAAAAGTGTAACATTGTATCTATAACATAATTTTGTTGTCATTCGTAGTCTGGATAAAGATTATTTTCTCAGATTTTCAATTTTATCATAGTTTTATAAACTAGGATTAAGGATTTCCTTTGGCCAAAGACAAATTGAGTCTAATAAGGTGATGATAAAATTCTGAACTTTTTCTTTTTTTCTTTTCCTGGTAGTGTGATAAGTCACATTGACTCTTTTTTCTTTTATGATGCTGCTCCTGTCTCTTTTCCATGTCAGGCATGTCACACCATTTTGATGATTTAAAACAGGCTTTAGCAATTGCTAAGACTATTGTACTCTAATTTCTCTTCCATTTCAGGATATTGCTTGAACTTTTATTTTTAGGTTATTATAGATTCACATGCCACCATCAGGAGCGAATCACCGCCAATAGTACCACTCAATAGTACTGTTGTTCAATAACAGAACAAATGAGTTCGCATGAAAACAACCTGTGGATCTGATTCAGAGCCACACAATCTCTCAGCTTCATCTGTGTTTGTGTGTATTCACAAGCTTTTTACTCTATGCAGTTTTATCATATTTTAGGCGATGTGTCCACTACCTCAGTCAAGGCAGAATAATTTTCTGACCATTAAGATCCCTTTCGTTGCTCATTTATACCACATCTTCTTTCTTCATATGCATCTATCCTGTGCTTAAATATGGCAGCCAGTAAAACATGTATATTCTTCATTTTTAAAGTTTTGCAATTTAAGAAAAAGTATTATTTGTTGAATTAGACAGTATTATGATGAAAATTCTATGACTAGTTTTAATTGGTGTCATTTCCTAGAGATTCATCCCATTTGCTTCCTTCGTCAGTGGTTTTAGTGTTTGGTTATTCAGTGCCTTCCTAAAAGTTAATGGCCCACTGTTCACTCGTCCTTTGACCTCTCAGAGTATAGAGGATGCCCTGATTCTTTGCAATGGTGAGCTCTGCAGAATGCAGCTGTTATGAAGCTTATGTGCAGGTTGTCTAGGATAAATGCATAAGAGGGTGTTGATGCAGCATCACATGCTGACCGTGTGTTGAGAGCTATGAGAACACCTGTTTTTTTCTGAATAATTACTATTCCATACTCCAGCTGTGCGATATGAGAGCTTCTCCGCAGCCCCAATGGCCTTTGGCATTGCCACTGATATGTAGCTTATCATTATGAAGACATATCTTACTGTGCTTTTGGCTTAACTTTTGGTTCTCTTAATGACCGGGATATTCAACACTTTCTATGTGCCTATTTGTCATCTGAATAATTTCCACGGTTAAATGTCTGTCTAATTACTTAGCCTTGTTTTTTTTCTAAGTGGATGACTGATTTTGTAGTATTAAGTTTATTAGGTCGTCATGTATTTCAGGTTTCAGTCTTTTATTGGCTGTATGGTTTGCAAGTACTTTATTGTGGTTTCTGTTTGTCTTTACATTTTCAGTTAAGGATATGTGTATGAAACACATTTGAGTTTTGATGAAATTTAACTTTTCAAAATTTTCCTGGTTACAGCTCAAATTTTTGGTGTTATCTAAGAATTTTTGTTTGTTTTTGAGTGTGGCTTTCTAAATATAGCCCTGGATATTATTATTATTATTATTATTATTATTATTATTATTATTAATTTGGTTATAGGCTGGCTGTCCTGGAATTAGCTCTATAGACCAAGCTGCCCTCAAGTTTACAGAGATCTTGCCTGCAACTCTTTCTTGATTACTGGGATTAAAAGCATGTGCCACTGTAATAGTTACCCTAAGAATTACTTGCCTATTCTTACAATCCAAAGATTTTTTTATGTTTTTCTAAATATGTTCACATTGTATGCATATAATTCTACCTATCTACCTATGACCTATATCTATCCATCCACCCACCAACATCCATCCATCCATCCATCCATCCACCCACCCACCCACCCACCCACCCACCCACCCACCCATCCATCCATCCATCCATCCATCTATCTATCTATCTATCTATCTATCTATCTATCTATCTATCTATCTAAACTATGACTTGGGGCAAGATCTGAGATAGAGTGGGGTTGGCAGCCAATGTTTCTGCATAGCTCTCTGTGGTTCTCAAGGGCAAGGAATAGGGTGAAGTTAACTATGAGACTGTCCTCAAACTGTACCTGAAAGTAGAAAGTGGCAATTGTCAAATAGTACAATCCACTGAAAGACCTGCACATCATCACTTGTGAAGGACCTGTGTGTGTGTGTGTGTGTGTGTGTGTGTGTGTGATGCTAATGCTGTTATCCACATGGAGCTACATTGTTTTGTTTTGTTAGCTGTTTCTCTTCACCATCAATTGTTTAAAAAGCTACTCCATCCTCCACAGAGTTGCCTTTGGATTTTTCCATAAATCATTAGGCATGTCTGTGTGTGTTTACTTTTGCATCTCTCAGTCTATTTCACTGTCAATATACCAGGAAGTCTGCCAGTATCACCGTGTCTCAATTATTGAAGCTTTTGCCCATTGGTTAATATATGCCATAGTGAAGAATTATGTTCAAAGTCCTTTAATTTTTTTAAATTGTACTATATTTGTCTGTTTTTAACATTTGGGTAGTATTAGAGCCATAAAATATGTTTAAAACCTTCATTTGTCTTTCATCTTGCAGAACATGCTATGTAGCATCTGTTGAAATTATTTGGATGTTGGTTAAAAATCTTCAGTGAAGCCATTTGCAGCCTGTAATTTTCTTTTTCAGGAGCATTTATATCAGAAAGCCAATTCTGGGGTCAGTTCCATGATGGTTGAATTTTGGTTGAAGACACACACATAGACACACTAAAATTTTTCTTCTAAATTGTTAAATATATACCTCAAGTTATTTGTATCATTGAGTAGGTATAGCATATCTCAGTGTTTTTGATGTTATTATATATATACATACATATACATATTGTTGTTGTTGATAATTTAGCCAGAAGATTTAGTTATTTTGTTTGGATACTTTTTGAATTACTGCCACAACACCACACACACACACACACACACACACACACACACACACACACACACCTATACATGTTTTAGAATTTATTTTCTGTATGTGTCTGAGATGAGAGCTTGTGGAGATTAGTGGAGAACTGTGAGAGTCAGTTCTCTTTCCACTAAGTGGGGTCTGGAGACTAAACGTCAACAGGTGTGTTTAACCTGCTGAGCCAACTTACCCCTTTATTATGCTTTTGAAGAATTAGCTTTTTGTTTTACTTTATATTCTACTGTTTCTTCATTTTCAGTTTTAATACTTTCTACATTTTTTGTTATTGCCTTCTGTTTTTTTCCATTTTTGGTTACTGTGTTTTCCCTCTTCCTGATTTCCTGGGGGAGAATCTTCTGTTATTTGAGACAGATGGCATTTTGTAGTGTAAGCTTTTGTGCTATGCATTTTTCTGTATCACAACAACTCTAAGCTGGATTTCATTCATCTTAATATGCTTTATGTCATTTGTATTCAATTCTATGTATTCTATAAATTTCCATTGAGACTTCTTGTCTGGTGCATGGATTACTTAGAAGTGTAATGTTAATTTTCATACACTTAGGGGTTTCCATCTCTTCTTTGTAGTATTGAATCCCTTTCACATGCTATTATGATGTAAGAGGCTAATCTGTTTCATATCAGCTCTTCAAAACTCATTGAGTTAGTTTAATAATCCAGGACAACTGCAGCAAGAGGCTGGCCAGTCAAGGACGGGAAACTTCTGAACAGTACCTTACCGAACTGAGCCAGAATTGCATTGATATTACATTCCATGTTAAATCAAAATATTAATAGGGAATACTAATAAAAATAATGCGATTCCAGTCTTGTTTATATAATAAAAAAGGGGGAGATGTGGAGAGCCTTTTTTTTTTTTTGGCACCTCTAGTCAGCTGGTGGTGGAGAAATATTAAATTAAATTTTCAGGACACTTTGACTGTAGGCAGGAAACTGGGTTTTGTGCTGCACCCCTTAAAGGCTAGAATTAAGCACATTTGCATCTGAAGTTCAGAGCAATTCACTTAGGTCTGTAACCTAGGGAAGTACATTTGCATTTGAAGCTCCTAAAGTGCAGCTCCGGACAGGACAGACTCTTCTGGTGTAGGCTCAGCAGTTTCTTTGTCTTTGAGACCTACTTTTGTCACACCTGGCCTCCAGAAGAATGTTTACAGAATCTTTGATGGTTAACTTGCTAGGTCCCTATTTTATGACTGATGTAATCCTTTTGCATGCAATTAAAGTGGTTTAAAATAAGAAAAATAAACAAAGGCAGAGAGTCAGCCTCTAGGTTTCAACCTCAGAGGTGGCCAAAGTCTTGTTGTAACCTTTAACTATCTTGTCTTTCTCTTTCAATCCTTGCTCAGTTCCGGGTGAACCTCTTGGGAGTTCGAGCTGGTCTCGGAGAATTTGGCTTTAAGCCATATTTGTCATTGTCTTTAAGGTGGATTATTTTATGAGCAGCATACATTTGAATACCTGATTAAATCCACTCTGATAATATTTGTATCTTATTGGTGTATTTGCATCATTAAAATTAAAATGATTGGTCTGGTGAGATGGCTAAGTGAAGAAAAGTCTGTGCTACCAATCCTGATGACCTGAGTTCAAGATCTGGCACCCTCATGATGAAATTCTTATAAATTGTCTCTGATCTCAAGAGATAGCTTGGCATGTGCATCCATCCCCAGTAAATATAAACATACATACATGCATGCATATATACATACATATTTAATAAAATATTTTTAAAGTTTTAAAAAAAAACACTTAAAATAGGAAACCTAACAGGAGGCTCATCCCTGGGGAAAACTTGTTCTTCCTCTACCAGTCATCATTGATTATCCCTAAGGCTTCATTCAGGGGTGAAGCCTGGTGAAATTTCCCCCACCTGACTCTGCAGGTCAATAGCTGTTGTCATATAGGTCCTGTTTGGGCAGCCATACTAGTGAGATCTCCTATGCAGCTTCCTTGAGGACTCTAGAAGAAATTCCTGCACAGCAGGCAGCCTTATCTTCTGACCCTCACAGTCTTTCACACTTCCCCACGACTTTCCCCGGAGTCCTAGGTGTAAGAGGAGCAGCACAGATGTGTCCACTGGTACTGGGCATCCCATGGCTAGTGATTCTCAGCATTTGAAACGTATTGAATTTCTTATCATTTCCCACTTTCCTTTCCTGCATCCATCTCTCCCTTGTTCTTGCCTTCCAACCTATTCCCATGATCTCCCTCTCAAATTGATAGCCTCTGTTTTTGTCATTATTGTTGCATATATTTATGCATTCATTGCAGCATTATATAAATCTCGGTGCATGGTTCACTATCGGCACCAATGATTTACATTTGCGAATAACACACACACACACACACACACACACACACACACACACACACACACACACACACACACAGCCTTTATATTTTGATATGCCTGATAGGCCTTAATCAGCTCAATGGCTGGACCACTTCCTAACTTCCATAAATTTAATCCATGCCCTGCTGATAAGCCTGAGCTATTACTTACTAAATCCTAAATCCTAACTTGGATGCCCTGGGACCAGTCAGGAGCCCTCTTGTGCCCTTCTCCACAGCTCCTCCATGTGTTTGCCATGCTTCTCTGTCCTGCAGGATCCCCAGGCACCGCATCTCACCTTCCTTCTCCCTCAGGGAGCCTCTCCCACTTCCTTCTCTCCCTCCCAAGCCCAGAAATTCTGCTCTGCGCAGGCATTGGCTACAACATCTTTATTGACCAATCAGAGCCAAGTGGAGGCAGTGCCTTGCATGCAGGCACTCCTGTGAGCAGTTTTGTAGCATGTAATTAGCATTTGTGATACAAGCAGCTACATGAGTACATAACTGTAACTTTCCGGGTCCATTTATTGTTGCTCATGTGTATATAGTTTTAAGCCTGACCAGTTGGTAATAGAGAAACAATTAGGAGCTTTATCTTTGGAAGATTAATTGTCTCTTCTTAGTAGTCATTCTTTGCGTCTAGTTCCACTATGGTTTTCAATCTTCCTAATGCTGTGACCCTCTAATATACTTCCTCATGTTGTGCTGAATTCCAACTATAAAATTATCGCCTTGCTATTCATAACTGTCATTTTGCTACTGTAATAAATTGTAATGAAAATATCTGATAAGAAGAAGATCTGATATGCAACACCCAAAGGTTGTGACCCACATTCTGGGGTGTTCTAAAGTTACACACACACACACACACACATGCACACACATACGGAGTTTCCTTAGCATTACCTTTCAAAGAGGGGCTCTTTTTGTGACTATTTTTTGGCACCATTGTCAGTAATTAGTTTGCAATGTCTGTATGGACTTGTTCTAGTTTTTCAATTCCATGTGTCTGGGTATCTTCTCTTTCGGTCAGGTGTTGCAAAGCCTCCATTATTGTTGGTTTTATCCAGGATGACTTTTGCCTATTTGTGGTTTTTTGCATCCTTATAAGAACATTACCGCTGAGACTTGAAATTTTGAAAGGAACTACTGGGTTTGCTGAATAAGGTAGTATTCGATCAATATTCTCTGTGCTGTGCTTTCTGTCCAGTTCTTTTTTATTCTTTCTTTAAGTTCTGATTCACCATGTTTTTGAATTTTCCTCTTGCTGTTTTCTGATGATTCATGCTTTAAAATTAGTTTTTCCCCACATGTTTTATCTTATTCATACAGACTTTCACAGACTTTTTAATTATTCACAGAATTGTGAACAACTCAGATTAAAATATACATTTTAATTCATTATACTTTGATGCCATTTTTTTTCTTTTGACTAATGTTTCTAACATTAGCCCCTTTTAAACTCCATGTCTTTGGTCTAATTGTGTCCTTTGGTTAATTTGTGCATTTATTTTAAACTGCATAAAATATTGCTATAATTTTTAACTATCATTATTCAGTTACTATTTAATTATATTGTCCTAGATGTTCACTTTTAAAATCAGTTTTACTTTTTTCCGCACTTCATTCAAGTGTGAACTATCAGTGCCGTTCCTGAAAATACAGTCTTCTTTTCCCTTTCTTCCCATTTTCCTTTGATACTACTGTCTACTGAAGAATTTCCCTTAGGGTTTCTTCCAATGCAGGTTTATTCATCAATGTAGCCTATTCCCTTTGTTGTGATCTTTCTAAATGGATCTGCATTCCACATGCAATGGTGAAGGCTATTTTCAGCGGGCACAGAATTACTGGTTGATGTTTCCCTTCCCACGTTTTAAGGTAACACTCTACTTTCTCTGAATCTGCTCCTTCTCGTGCTTTCTATTGATTGTTTCTCATTTGAAAGTGTGTCTTCCTCTCTAGATGTTATTACATTTTCAGTAATGGTGCAATGCCTAGGCATCATTTTCCTTTTATCTCCCAGATGTAGGATTAATGGAATTGATTGCTTCTTCATATTTAAATTCATTAGTACATCTGTACAGTTCTTGGCCCTAATGCAGCCTTCCATCTTCCACCTCTCTCTGAAAGACTGGTTACATCTACGTTTGTTCCTTACCACATGTTGATACTTTCCTCTTTCTCTCTGTTTTAAGTCAGCACATGCCATTTATTTTCTACTTCCTTTGTCTTCATTCATATAAATTTCAATTATATTCTGGTTACATTAAATTCTCTGCATTTTTCTGTAATTTTCTTGAACTAAGTAATGCATCATTTATAGCATTATTTGGGGTACATTTTGGGGGGTATACTTCAATGAGATTTAGACACATTTATTCTCAGCCAATCACCAATTTTCTTTTTTACTATAACAAGTTTTATTTTTTTCTAAAATTTTATAGAACCATGTCTTCTCTTTTGTTCTTTTTCTCTGACTAGGAATTTTGTGATTCATTTATGCTATTCCCTTTTGTTGCAAAATATTGCCTTCTGTTCCTTACAGGGAAAAACGCAATTTATTTATCTATTCATCTGTGAATGGACATTTGGATTGTGTTTAGAATTTTACTGTATTCAATAAAACTGCTACACACATTTGTACAAAAAAGGCTTTGAGTAGACATACATTTTACTTATCTTGGTAACTATGGAAGAGGGAGAACGGCTGGATCATATGGCAGGTTGATGTTTAGTAGTTAAGAAACTTTCAATCTGTTTTTAACAAATGAACTATTCTATTTTCGGTTCCCCAAGCAGTTTAATAGAATTTCAGTTTTATGCATCCTTGGCTACACTTGGCATAGACAAGCTTAAAATTTCTAACCATTATAATTGGTATATAGAGTTATAGTGTGTTTAAAATTGATTTTATATTTCTCAGAAGAGTTGAAAAGACAGCATAGAACATTATTGTTTTCACTTCCCTCAACTTCCCTAATGTTAGCATCTTACATGACAGGAATGTCAGAACTAAGAAATTAACTTTGGAACAATGCTACTAACCATGGGCTTTATTATGTTTTATCTATATGCATAGTAATGTTCCTTTTCTATTTCTGGACCTTTTCTAGCCACCCATATAATAGTTATTGTGTTTCCAGGTCTCTACCATCTATATCCTTTAACAGATTTTCCTTGTTTTATGTGCTTCAAGCCTTTAAAGAGAAGTGATCCTGTGTTTCCAGAAAAGCTGAAACAATTATTTTCAGGTTCTATTAGAACTTTCTTAAAGGTATTTTTTCGTGACTGGGTGGGAGCTATGAATCTATGGGAAGAACTCCAGGGAGGTGAAATACCCTTCTGGTTATTTCCTGTCCAAGGACAGACACCTGTTACCCATCACTGCTGATGTTAATCCTGATCCCTTGTCTAAGGTGATATCTAAGGCTTTGCCAGTGTAAAAATAACTGTTTCCTTTTTCATGCATTATTCATTAGAATTAAATCTATGTCTAGACCATCCCCAAAGGAAGTTAAGCTTCATCCTTAAGCATTAGTACTATAGAAAGTTTGTAGCTGTCCAGTATAATCATTGCACTGAGTAGGAGATGAGAAGAATATACATTGAAATCATACAAATATTCTTTTTGCCCTTAAAATATTACCCACTGATTTTATCATTTATCTGTATGTTATACCTGAAGCAGTTCCTATTTCTATGCTTCAAAGTTCTTTTCTATTTCTTTGCTTCCTCTCACATTACCAATATTCTTGTATAAAGAATATTTCACCCCTTTCATGTGCTTTTCTAACCTCCTATCCCCTTTGAAGACTTCTTTATTTTTCATATGCTGAAAATATTCTTAGTCTATTGGATTTTCTTTGCCTCTGACATAGAAATTTCTTACAGAACCCATGCTTATTTTATTGAGGGCTCGTATTAGGAAACTAAGATCTCAGTGATGGATGTGTCTGTTGTTTTTGTGAAATTGATGCTTCCAAGATATTTCAAAGGATACAGTAAGGAATTACATGCATGTGTGATATTCCAGGTAAACTCAGAAGTGTGTAATTTTATATATTTCCTTTATTGATCACCCATCTAACACACATATGCTCTCTCTCTCTCTCTCTCTCTCTCTCTCTCTCTCTCTCTCTCTCTCTCTCTCAGATATCACCTGTCAATTATTGAATTTTCTTCATCTATCTTCTTCATCTCCTATGTGTACTTGTGTGAATGTGCAGAAATACATGCAAATCTACACATATATGCATGTGTAAAGAATCATGTTTTCTAACATAATCATAAAGGGCTCTCATCCTAACCTTCTCTGGCTTATTTGTTATTTTGTTCTCTTAACAGTTGAATCCGGTTCCTCTTGCCTGCAAATTATTAGTTGTGCAACCCTTAAATATGTGCAGTGTCAGATTCCTAATAGGCTTGTGAGAGACAAATTGGCCAACTATAAAACAGTATTGAACTACAATTCTATTCTGTTGGTATTTAGCCTCACAGAACCCAAGCAAAACACCATTTCCCAAAGCCACTTAGGTCAACTCCCCTCTCCCTTGCTGTCTTCAGTGAGGTTGTGCCTTACATTTGTAATGTAGTTATGTTAGTGTTTTCACACTCCTCTTTCTACCCTGGGATCTGCTGACATTCTGACTTTAATTTTTGTTAAATTATAAAGGAAAGCTTACAGCTTGTGGTATGTAGTACTTGTGTTTGATGAGTGTGTACATGGTATTGCATATCAACCAACAGAAGAACTTCAACACTCTAAAAATTGCCAATTGCAGTTCTTCTACATTTGACCTCCTGATCTCTTAACCCTCCAGCAGTCCAGTGTCTTGTCCCTACAGGTTTGATGTTTCCAGAACTTTCTATAAAGGAGTTATACAGTTTGTAGCCTCTGGAATCTGTCTTCCTTTATTTAGAAAAATCAACTTAATATTCACCAATATCGTTCTGTAATCTAACATCTACTTTATTGTCTAATAGCACACACATTCTATGTGTATGCTAGTTCATTTACTTATTCAGCTGTTGAAGGACATTTTGGTTATTTCTAGATTGTAAAATTTCTGAATTATAGCGCTGTCAACATTTGTGTAAACGTTTTTATATGAAAATAAATTTCAAATCACTGGAATAAACTCTTGGATGTAGGATTGATGGGACATGTGGTGGGTGTCAATTTATTATTATAAAAGGCTGCCCAGTTTAAATATATATGTATATGTATATATCCTCAATGAATTAATGTGCTTTATGTTTATATTCTTTCTAGGGTTTTATATTCTCAGACGTTTATTAGTATCATTACCTTTACTATTTAGATTTGTCATTTCTATGCTATTATTTGGTTATGTGACCATTTGGCTGTTATGTCTACTTTCAAAGTGGAATTATTTTGACTGATTCTTGAGAAGCTGTTCATTTTCTATCTATGTACTTTTCATTTGGCTAATTTTATTTATCTTTTTATTTTATCTTCTTGATTTTTTTATTTTATGATATGCATAAGTGCCTGCATAGGTGAGGGTGTACTGCTGTGTGCTGCTGTAGAATAGAAGAGGGTGTTGGATCCCCTGTATCTGGAGTTAGAGGCAGCTGTGAGTTGCCTGATGTAGGGATTGGAGTGTGAACCCAGGTCCTCTGCAAGAGCAGCAAGTGCACTTAACAGCTCAGCAGCCACTTCAACCTTGTCAATGTATCTTGACATAGTTGGTCCTTGGCCCTGTGTCTAAAACTGTTTCCATCTTCACGTGCTTTTTAATCTCTGTAATAGTTTGTTCTCTTAAGGCACTGTTATTTAAATTTTTGTACAGTGAAAATCATTAATTTTTTATATAATATACTCTTGGTGTCCTATTTATAACATCTACAACCTTAAGAACGTTGGAATTTTCCTCTATATACTAGAAGTTCCAAAGTTTGCACTAGAGACTGTTTGCTGTATGACAGGTTTTCCTAGGGATGTACAACATACACACACACACACACACACACTCACATACAAATATACACATAATCACACATACACACACACTCACACACACACCACATACACACATACACACACTCAAACACAAATACACACATACACACATATACCACACACAGACATACACACACATACACACTCAAACACAAATACACACATACACACACATATACCACACACACACACACACACACACACACACACACACACACACAGACACACACACACCACATACACTACACATGGAAAGGGAAGAAGGGAGTGAGAGGGATAGAGACAGAGACAAAGGGAGACAGAAACATAGAGAAGTAGAAGGAGGGGGAGAAAAGGGGGGAGGAAAAGGGAGAGAGCCTTTCATCCTAGAAAGGGAATATAGAATACAAAAGTAATAAGTGCACTGAAGTCCAACATGGTAAACCATTTCTTGGGGTTACTATCAGGAATATGTGTGAGGGGTCACTTAGAGAATTAGGTGAAAAGCAGTTGCATCACAACAAAAGCTCACCCCAGTATGAGTAAAGATTCACAAAATCCCCAACCCTGGGTCTCTTTACACACAGATAGGCAGCTAGCTGCATACTATGAGAATGTCCTCCAGGCAGCCAGGCTGGGCAGTCTCCTCCTTCAGTGTGCTTTACTGTTTTGTGAAGCTGGGGAGGGACTTTAAAGAGTCTCAAAGTCCCAGCTTCCCAGAATGTGTACCTCCTTTTTACCTCCTGAGTCTGATAAGGCTCCCTCTTCCCCACTACAGGAGATATTTCAACTCTGACAAAACTGCCTGGCAACAATGGTCCAATTTGGGCTTGCATGTTTTGTCCTTGTTAAATGTGCCTGTTAGTAAAACAGTAGCCTTAGTGTGATTTACTAGGATTTTCTCTATAGAAAATAATTTCAATTTTCAATATAGTTCTTTTCAATACTTTCTTGCTTTCCTTTTCCCTTCCTCCCTTCCTTCCTTTTGTCCTTCCTTCCTTTTGTCCTTCCTTCCTTCCTTTCTTCCTTTCTTTTTGGCTCATCTTATATTCATGAATCATTCCAAGATGGTGGTTTCAGGTTATGAGTTAGCAGTCCCTTTCTTCTTCATGTCCATTCTTAGGGAGAAGGCAGTTATTTCTAACTATTAAATGTAATATTGTCGTAGGCTTGTTTTCTAGAAGACTTCCATTATGTAAAGAAAGTTCTCTCAGGTCATAATTTGGTGTTGAATTTTGTTGAATATTTTTCTAGTAAGGGTTGAGATTATCTTTTATAACATTTTCTCTCCCTGTTTGTAGTATTATGGAATGCTGGTTTCGGTGGATTTTATTGTGATTGTTTATGCTTTGGACAGAGGACATGGTGTATTCCAGGGTGACCTTGCATTTGCTCTGCAGACAAATGACCTTGAACTCCTGATCTGTGCCTCTCTCTCCTAAGTAATAGGATTTGATTGTGTACAACCGAACTGTTTTATGTAGTGCTGCACATAGAACCCAGGGTCTTGTGGGGCTATTGATTTCTTTTCCAGTTTCCTTGTAATGTTCGTTCTGTTTGATTATTGGGGAATACTGACCTTCCTCTTTTTATCCGAAAGAGTATTTGGAGTATAGCATCATTTTTTCTGACCCACTAATCGAGCCATCTGGGCCGAATGTCATCAATTATTGAAAGATTTTTAAACTACTAAGTAGGTAACCTTAATCCAGTTTAGCAGGGTGTTTGGATTTTGTATTTCTTCTAAAGAAGGCCTTGGTAATTTGTGTCTTCCAAGGAAGTTCATCTGAAAGTCTGTGGTGGTATTTTGCTTATTTCTGCTTATAGATTTTGGCAGTAATGTCTCTTCTATTTATTTCTTCTCCAATTTAGCAAAGATATATCAATTTTATTGATCTTTCCAAAGAACGAGCGTTCACATCATTGACTTTATCGGTTTTCTATTTTAAACCTTAATGATTTTTTTCTGTTATCTTTATTATTTTGCCCCAATTATAACTTCAATTTCCTCTTCTTGTTCCTTCTAATTTCTTAATGTGGAAACATTGATGACTGATTGTGTGTTTATTCTTTCTTTAATGTAATCATTTAATTTAATACACACATTTCCCAGTACATCCTGTTTGGTTATATTCTGTAAAATTTGATAAATTATACCGTTTTCTATCCATTTATTTAATTATATTTAAAAGTTAATTCTTATTTATTCATTAGGGTTTGTTTATTTTTCATTTGTCTTATGTTTTAATTGTGGCTTGCTTAAGCAGCATATGGCCAGGCATTGTCTCTTCCATTGTAAATATATATGTTTTATATATACATATATATATATGTATCTATATATAATTTAATGGGAATATTCTGAATGTTATCATTTTAAGTTGTAATTAATAGAACTAGATTATGTCTAGACTATTATTGACTTTTTGCTTTTGTTTATTGTTGCATCTTTGTTTAGCTTTCCATGTTTCTTGCCTTCTTTTGGGATATTTGAATATTTTCATTTTGTTATTTTATTTTCAGATGTGCTTTCTTTGTGTCGGTGCTTATGGGATTATCTTGAGCTCATGTTGTACCACCTCACATCAAATACAGGAAGCTATGACTCTTCTTTTTCATTTTTATGTTGATTTTCCTGCTATAGTATGTTAGTGTTAGCTGTATGCATTGCAAATTCCACTGGACAATGAATTTGCATTTTTCAACAAAATTAAAAAAAGTTACACACATTTAAAAGGGCTTAAGACAGAAGTCAGCGATTTTAAATATTCACTGTTTTCTTTCTTCTTCATTCATTTCTGGGTACCCATGTTTCTCTTCGTTATCATTTTTCTCTAGAAGCAATTTTTATAAAAATTTTAATACTGAAACCTTGGTGGTAAAACTTTCTTTTCCTGCCTCAGGCAAGGTTTTATTTTATTCTTTCTTGAAAAAAAAGCTTCAAAACTTTTCAGTTTTTGTCTAATATATTTTAATATCCTTTTATGAGACAAATAGTTCATTGTGATGTCTTAATGAATTAGTATTATTATATATGAAAAAAACCTTTTCTTTTCTGTCAAATATAATTGCTTATTCATTTAATGTGATCATTACATTGCTTTCCATGGCTAGCCTTTACAAGTCATTGTTTTATTTCTGGTGGGCTTACTTATTGAAGTTTTTTCTCTGTTATCATGCAAAATATCATGCAAAATAGTGGGACTTCATGATCACATACACACATGCTATGCAGATACACACATACACACACACAAACACACACACACCCATGTATATGCATTCGAGAACACACACACACACACACACACACACACACACACACACACAATTTAATTATTTTCAGGTAGTCACACCTATTGTCTCTTCTGAGTCCTCCTCCCTCATGCTGATGTCCTTGCACCCTCCAAATGAGTCCGAGTTTGGACTCCATATCCTGGTTCTCCATATGCAAGAACCCATGCTGTGCTTTAGGCTGATTTCTACCTATAGCACACATGCTTCTACCTCAGTTCTGCATTTTTCAGAATCTATATTGAGACATCTGAGAGAACACATGTAATATTAGCTTTCCTTCTCCCCACTACACGTTTTATCAGCCCTTCACCACTCCCTTCAGGCCTCCTCTTCCCGCTTGCCCTTCTTTGTCTTTCATGCTGAAGTCTGAGAATAAGAGAATGCATGTTTCCCTTTCAGAGTCTGGCTGATTTTATCTCACGTGGTGATCTGTTGTTCTATTTTCCTACCAATGACACAATTCTTTACGGTTGAGTAAAACTCCACTCTATATATACACCATGTTTTCTTTATCCATTCATCTGTGGTTAGGTATTTAAGCTGGTTCCATATCTTGGTTATTGTAAATATTGCTACATTAACTATGGATATTTAAACATCTCTGTTGTATGTGTTGTGGACTCCTTTAAGTGTACACTCAGGAGTGTCATAGCTGTGTTTTTCACAAGTTCTATTTTTAATTTTGTAATTTTTGTCAATCTAAGAAATGATTGTATAGATCGACTATTTTATTTCAAAAAACCCTTTCTAGCAATCTTCATCATTAATGTGTATTTACATTTAATTTTATTATATAGCGCTAAGTTTATCACTTTGGTAGAGGCCATTCCTGTATTTTGCCATGAAGAATTTTTAATTTTTATGTATAGGTATTTTCCTTTTATACATTATGGTATGGCTACCAGGGACTACTTTACTATATCCCTGTAGTTATCTTTGATATTACAATTTACTTTTGTGTATCTTCAATTTATCACCTACTACCTTTTATTCAATGGTTCTCAACCTGTATGTCACAACAGCCCCTTTGCAGGGACTCACATATCAGATTTTGTCTTTTAAATTATGATTCATAACAGTAACAAAATTACAGTTATGAAATAGCAATGAAATAATTTTGTGGTTTGGGCTCACCCCAACATGAGGAACGGTGTTAAAGTGTGCTAGCATTAGGAAGGTTGAGAACCATTACAAGTTTAAATAAATTATACAAGTAATGTATAATAATGTTACATCTGTCTACTGCATTTCCACTACATTGTTCCTCGTTATATTTTTATCAGTTTTTTAAAAAACTTCAGGCAAAGAGTGTTTTGTTTCAGTTTTGTTTAATATACTCATTTTTTTAAGATAGGAAAGGATATAGGTTATTTTTATAACTTTATTGGTCTGTTAGCTTCCCACTTCCATATGATAATGTTTTCATTTACCATTTTTGTTGGATATTTGTTTAGCATTGAAGTGACTTTCTCTACATGCCTTATATGTGTGTCTACTTGCATGTATGTATAAATGTGTTTGAGACAGGAGATCAACTTGAGATGTCATAGAGTCCCCATTGGATCTCAGGAATCCTTCTGTTTCTGCTTCCCTAATGGGGGTTACAGATGTGTGCCATCCTGCCTGGCTTAACATGGATGCAGGGAACCAGACTCATGTCTTCCTGTTTTTGAGCCAAACATTGAACAATTGAACCATCACCGAGATTCCTCTATATCTTTTATAAAAAGCTTTATATTTTCATGAAATTTAAAATTACATTTTGATAATTATTTTCTTCATTTTTAAATTTCTTTTTATTCTTGGATTTGTAAGTCTGGTAATAGATTTTACCTTCATTTCTTTGATATTTCTCTTTTTTTCTCGGGATGATTTTGATATATTCATCACTTTAATACAATATTTGTGCATTCTGTAGTGTGTGTGTGTGTGTGTGTGTGTGTGTGTGTGTTGCTGTAAGAATGACTGTGCTGCACTTGGAAGTTCTGCTAAGGCTACAGATGTTTCCTATCTATTGATTCTATTTTATATTACACATTTAGTTAAACTCTTTATCTGGTGTAGAAGAATTAGAGTTAATATGACAGTTGCTCTGCTGTGGTTGTGATTAGGGTTCTTTTCTAACAGTAAGACATGAGACTACCTGGACATAATTCTTTTGCATAATATAAGTTTCTATTTATATTTCTTTTATATATGTTTATGTAATCTGTTCATGGGTGTCTATATAGTGTTTCATGTTTGTGTATACCCTCACACATATGCAGCTACACACATGAACATGTATACTCACAGAAAACTGTACTTTTAAAAGTTTTAGGTATTGTATCTCTGTTTTATTTATTAATAGTCCTTTTCCTAATGATTGATCATACCCCTAATTCATACAGATGAATTTCCACGTGGATGAGAACATACCAATTGTTCATGTGCATGTCTTTGTGCTCCAGACTTATCTATTCCATTACGATGGTCACTTGATCAGTTACCTTACAATTTCAATGCTAAATTTGTTCAGCCTCTATGATTTAATAAATAATGATGAGACCAAGTAGGGTCTTTACTCCCAGTGTTTGTTAAATGCCTCAGCTGTTGTAGTTTCTTTACTCTTCCAAGTATCTTGTAAATGTGATGTTTAAAATCCACGTTTATCTGCCTGGAGAGACTAATTTAAAGAGAACAGGTGTCTTTGCCATAGGTATCATTCTTTCTTTGATTATAGCTTACTATTCATTGCAGGATAATTCGTTAGTGAACATTAAGTCACTTTATCATTTTTCTCCATGGGAGTTTTGATATTTTGAGAATTATTTATACTTTATGTTGCTCTTTAAAGATATCTTTCTAATTGTTTGGTGTATAAAATGCAATAAGCACTACATATTATGATGAATGAATAATATATTTTCTTATTAGTCTACACTTCTCAAAAAATTATATATAAACATTCCATCTAAGTAATGATCTGTTTTTTCTCATTTATACTCCATACCTTTATGACAATTTTCCATAATCATAGGTTCTAGAATATCTACTAGAATATGGAATACTATACATAATAGTCAGCATCCTCCTATACTTATTGATTTAAAGTAATTTCCACACTATTTACCCATTTATGACTATGGTTATTAAATGTACTTTGTAGAATTATGTGTCAGAATGATGTGCTTTCTTTCTATTCTTATATTGTATTTTCCATTATGAAATGTAGCAGGAAGCCTTTTTTTACTAGGTGATGACATGATTTTTCTCTAGTAATTTACTTAATCCAGTGTATATGCTTCGCAACTTACTTATTTGGGATTATGTTTAGGTGATTTCAGTTCAGACACTTTACAATTGTGCAGGAAAGGAACTCTGAAATTCACTTTTGCACTGTGTATATTTCTCTGGGGATGCAAATGATATTAGATTCATATCACGAGTTAGAGTCTACATCTTTTTCTTACAATTTTAACAGGACACATACTTAAAAATATAGTTAAAATTTGCTGTAAAATTGCCAAACTTCCTTCTGGGAAAATTTTAATTACTACTTTTAATGTCTTTAAAAGCTGTAGAAATTTTCATGTTTTATTTCTTCTTAAGTCCTTTTTGTATGAACTTTAACACACCTCTCTTTTCTATAATGTCCAAAAGGTTATTAGCATGAAAAAATTAATAATATTCATTCATATTTTATTATGCTATATTGGTAATTGTGTCACTTTTATAATTTAATCCAGAGACTTACACTTTTAATTTCTCTTAAATTATTCATGTCTTCCCCAAGCCCTCTCTATTTTAATAAAACAAATAGCCCAAACTGTGCAACTATATCCTTGCTCCAGAAATTACTGGCTATGTCATCTTATCTAAATTACCTACACTGTGTGTTTCAGTACCTGTCTCTGTAATAAGGGAAAGAGTAATTTCTATCCACCTCATAAATTGCAACAAGGATTAACACTTACCCCTCCTCACATGATGTGCTTGGCATAGGTGAGAACATTGGAAATTTATTTTGTGAATACATGTCCTGTTCTTCCTCTCCTTTCTGTTATACTTTTGGGTGTTATTAATATTCTAGAGTCTCACACTGTTTCTCTTCTATTTAAGAATTGGAAGCTACATTTTTTTCTTAGATCACAGCTGTATTTGATACATTGTATAAGTTTACAATGTGGTTGTTAGTTCTCTGTTAGTCAACTGCAGTTGAGTTTTATATTTCAGATATACATAAAATAATCATAAAAGTACAGTGTGTTTTTTAGCACATGTATACATCATACACTGCTGAAATTAACTTTTTCTAATTGGTTTTGAACTATTTA
This sequence comes from Micromys minutus, assembly GCF_963924665.1. Lineage (NCBI taxonomy): Eukaryota > Metazoa > Chordata > Mammalia > Rodentia > Muridae > Micromys > Micromys minutus. The sequence goes on along the minus strand of NC_137981.1, from coordinate 24,652,579 downwards.
ATTTCATTTTTCTATGTTATCAAAGTTTTAAAAGTATGTTAAGATTTTCTCTATATATGAAAATATTATAAATGTTTTCTGCTTAAGTGTCAACTTTTCCTCTAGACACTCATCACTAGTTTTTATCTCATATAAAATCAGCTCTTGAAAATGAACTATATGTATCTGAAAATGATCTCAGCTTTTAAATTAATGCAGAATTATATGCTCATTAAATTGGCTGTTTATGTTTCTTATATGTTTTATAATTATATGATTTATGTAATAAATGATTAGGAAAGTTTCTTAATATATACTCACACAACTCAATGAATAATTTTTATTTGTTTGAATTTCTTCTTGGTGCCTAACCATACCCAGAGACCTCTTTCATGCTTTTGTAATTTTTATTTTAGGTATATGAGTGTTTCACTTACATGCATGTCCCTGTATCATGTGCATGCTTGGTGTCTGAGGAGGCCAGAAGAAGGTATCAAGATTCCCTGGTATCAGAGTTACAGATGTTTGTGAGCTGCTGTGTTGGTGCTTAGAGTTAAGCCCAGGTGTTCTGGAAGAGCAGCTAGTCCTCTTAATTCCTGAGGCATCATTTCTCCATTTTTTTTTTTTTTTTTTGGACAGAGATTTTAACACACATGCTTGGTTTGGCCTGAGATCATTTATTCTGTGGTCTAGACAGTCTCTGAACTTGTGATATTAATTCTCCCGAGATATTGAAATTACAGGCTTGTGCCCCCTGGCCTGGCTTTGATTCCATGTGTGATATTCTTTATAACTTTTCAGGTTAAAGTATCAGGTATACAATTATTTAGGCACACAGTATCTTGTGCTTTTTTATGTATTTTTGGAGATAAGAGGAATTTAGTGCCTTCACACTATTAGTTTCTCTCTGTCACTTAAATAATCTTATTTTCTGCAATTTTCATTCTACTTTATTATGTATGTCGGTTGCAGTAAATATTAAAACGTAGTAACCTCTTATCCTGTGCTAGTGCTGGCACCAGTAGAGCCACATGGCACCGTAGGGCATCTTTATCTCAGCAGCTCTACGAAGCCCCCAAGTACTCTCAGACCTGGGTTTCCTTTGACCCAGGCAGTCTGCTCTGCCCATCCTAGATGCTTCTGACCCAGGTGGTTCATGACAGTCCCAGTGTGCTGTTTTCACTCACTTTCCTTTGATGGCTTATGACCTAGCATTGCACACACACATCCCAACTTCATGGTTGCCCTCCACTACATCCTATTTTGAACTCAATTAAGTCGCCACATCAAAGAACACACCAAAATACTCTGATCCAACTGGTATGATATTATTTGCCCACCTAGGTAAGTCAAATTATCCTGTACAAGTTCATCTCTCATACAATATTCATAACAATTGTTATCCATATAGAGATGCTCCAAGAGAAACATCTACATCTGCCTCCATGTTGCTTCTCTTGAATCTCCCACTTTCTCCTTCTCTCCCACCTTACCAAAACTTTGTCCCCACCCCACTCTCTACTGTCCAATCATTTATTGCATTGACATCAACCTACGCATATCCTTCTTCATTTATTGTTTGAACATGCTCTTAGATTCTTAAGAGAGAAACACAAACCTTATATGTATTTCTTTTTTTTTCTACTTCATATATTTTTTTGCAATATCTACTAAGTTGATTCTTATTTGAGTACTTTTTCATAAATCCTTTTAAAGTGGTTTTCTATGGGGCAAATTTAATGCAGCCTTATATGTCTGGCATTTGGAAGACTGACTGGATATACAATTTCACCAGCAAAGGTAGTGTTCTTTCACCTAAAATGTCTTGAAATTTCTATCCTCTTGTCCAAATGAGCCCAATGTTGCTGTTGAGAAGTTCAATGTCATATTATTCTTTAAGATTTCTTTGAATCTTTCTCTTTGAAAGTTGTAAGATTACATTTTTGCTCTTTTTTTTGAATACACTTAAATTTCACTCTAATATCAGCTCACATTTTCTCATCTCTCTGAATTTTTATACAACAATAATCTCAATCTATCATGGCTAGTTTTGACACGAGGTTGAGTTATCTGAAAGAAGGAACTTTAACTGAGAAAATGCCTCTGTAAGACCCAGCTGTAAGGTAAGTTTCTTCATTAGTGGTTGATGTGAGCATTCCCAGCCCATTGTGGGTGATACTTTACCTGGATTTGAGGTCCTGGGTTCCACAAGAATATAAGCTTAACAAGCCTTGAGGTGAAAACCAGTGAGCACCACTCTTTCAGGGCCTCTGCATTAGCTCCTGCCTCTAGATCCCTACTATGTTGACTTCCTGTTCTGACTTTCTTTAAAGATGAACAGTGATATGGAAGTATAAGCCAAACAAACCCTTCCCTCCCCAAGTTGCCTTGGTCATGCTGTTTTGTCACAGCAACAACACGAGGACACTATCCATGAGTTAAACTTTCTTTATGTCTTGGAAACTTAATTTCTAGTTTTCCTCTTTCCTCCCTTTTCTTTCCCTTTCTTCCCTTCCCTTCCCTTTCTTTTCTTTCCTCTCCCATGTCTCGGCTCTTCACTGACAGTTAATTTTTTTCTCTCATCTTTACTTTATCCTTCTTGTTTATGACCCAGGAAGGTTTTTATCATTACAGCTCTAGTGCCAGTGTTAGATGGTGCTAGGTGGGTCCTTGGAGCTCACCTGCTGGCTAAATCAGTTAACTCCCATTTGGGTGAGATTTACAGGAGATTTTCATATCAAAAAGAAGCTTTAGATGGAGACCAATGGAGAAAGTTACCTTACACCAACTTTTTGGACTATACACATACACACACACTACCCACATATGCTTGGGTACCCTCACACATATGTGTATACAAACTTTAAGCAGATATAAACATAATACGTTTTCTCAATTATTGTGAAGATGTCTAGTATATCTTATAGTGTTCTTTTCTTAGTCACCTTCTCTGGATTACTGGTAAGTAACTGCAGTTCATGCTTCAAAATACTCAGATTCTTTCTAAATATATCTGAGCAGAATGTTCCTTGCTATCAGGGACTACATTTCCCATAATTCTTTGTTCTATCACTTGTCTTATTTCTCCACATTTTGTCTTGTTCTTTCTTATAAGAAAATAGTAGTTTTCCTTAAATAGGTTTAGAACATTGTCAGAAAATGTGTTTCATGAAACATTAATTTTTAGGAGATGTGTCAATGTTATATAAAAATTATAGTGACTTGTATTCACTTGTGTTTGAAGAATGCATTGAGTTAAATGGAAACAAGCAAGATTCTTTACAGAATGACATTGAGCCATTTGGTCACTCTGTAGCTACTGAAGATGGAACAGCATTTTTAGGGCTGAGACTCTGTGAAGCAATTTGGGGGCTTCTTTGATGTCATAGTTTTGGAGAAATGAAGAAAACTATCTGGCTGCCATAGCAGCAGGAATCCCATCAGTAGAATTGTGTGGGTTTGTTTTTTGTTTTTCTGTTTTTGTCATTGTTTGGTTGGTTGGTTTTATTTGGTATAAAACTTGGGAGCAGGCAAGGGAGGAATCTATTGCTATGTGATTTCAGAGTGCTCATCCTGTCCTGACTTTTGGAGAAAAGAGTAGATGGTCCAGTGATTTAAATTTCTTGGCCCATATTCATCTGCTGCATGCTCCAGGGAGAAATCTCCCAATTTTTTGTAATAGGACAATGGCTAAGTTTATGAATGAATGATTGATTGGGGGAGAATTTTAAATCAGAGACAGAAAAGGTTGGGAGATCACATTTTGGAGCAGGAAAAGCACTTCAATTTCCGTATTTACCTGTCTCCATAAAGATTTGACCCAAAGAATATCATGAAATATTTTTTTCATGATTTTATCAGGCTAATCTAAGCTTATCCCTGGCTCAGATTTTTGTTTGCTTGTTTGGTTGGTTGGTTGTTTTTTTTTTTTTTTTGTTTGTTTGTTTTTTTGTTTTTGTTTTTTTGCACCTGACTTTAGTACCTCTCGGTCTAGGTCCTGGCTGTATCCAGATTCTGATATAGAACTAAATATTTGAATTCATTCCTATTTAATTTCCACCAAAATTGGGTTTAAAAACCACTTCTAAGAGATTACATAACAGCTATATGCCATAGGCTGTTTTCTTGTACTATGGCATAATATTGGCTATTAAATTCTTCACAGGGAAATTAGATTTATTTTGAGTCACAATTTGACAAGGTTGAAAATCAGAGTATGAATCCAGCATCTTAGTAGTTTCTGGTGGAAGCCACATAGTAGATAGCGTTTTATGGTAGGAACTCATTTTAGAATGGCCAGTAGGCAAACAAATATAAAAGAAACCAAGGCAGCATACCAGACCTGTTTTGAATCAGCCATTCTATTTGCTAAGAGCAAATCCCTGAGTGAGAACTTACTCCTGAGAGAAGGCATGAATTCCTCTGTACACTGCCACAGCAGGGATTTCGATTTCAACATGGGTTTGTAGAGACAAAGTACATCAAACTGTAGCATTATTCGGTCCATCAATCCTTTGGACACTAATGTTAATAATCAGATAAAGGGGGGCTTTCAGCAAACTTGCTCCATCTGCGAGAATTGCTTCCCTCCTTTGAACACCCATCTCATCAAATATTTTTGGTGTGATGTCACTCAGGATGTGCTCAGGCATATGCTGATGATACTCATTAGTGTCTCTTTTGTGTCTGTGATCCTGAAAACCTTCCCTGGCCTGCATGTTTCCACTATCAGCACGGTGCCTCCTCACGTGAATACCAGGGAAGGGAGTAGTCACGCTTGCTTTCTTGTGATGTTATAAATCATATAAATAATTAGGTTGCTGATCATATTAAGAACCTATGATGATGGGTGACAAAGATGATATTTAAATCATTATGGCAGGCTATGTGGAGGCAAACCAAATAACCCCAGCAGGGAATAATATACAGCCTTCATCTGGGCAAAAAAACAATCCACTATAACACCTGTTCTGACAGAGAGATTAATTTGGCTTTTCCAAAAGTGTGCTCTGAGCAGCACTTCTTCCTGGAGATGCTTCCAGAGGAAGGACCTTGGGGAGAGCTCAGACTGGGAAGTTCCCTGTGTTAAATCTGTCTTAGCACGATTCACAGCACACATTAGCACATTAAAACCCTGCAGTAAAGAAATCAGTTTAATTTTTTTGTGTGTGTCTATTTTTGAATTCCTGAGTTCATTTGACTCAGGGCTTTTGCTGTGGCTGTTGTCCCATAATGCCTACGGCCCACTTTGTATATATCACCAGGTTAAATTATCCCAACTGACACCACTGAGTTTTCATTCTCCATATGGATTACTCCCACCACAATAATGTCTTTATTTCACCCTCCCCCTCCCTTGTTTCTTACTCTCTGCCTGGAACTTTGTTTTCTTTCTGGTGATGGTATAGTCAAGTGTTAGAGTATGGCATAGGCCCCATCCAGCATATAGAGATGCTAAGTGACAGAACTCAGAGTGACCACCAGGCAGCCTGCAGGTTGGAGAGATGACAATACAAGCACTGTCAGGCCAAGAACAGGACTCTGTTCCTTCACTTACATCATTTCTTACCACCTTGCAGGACTGTGATGGATCTATGGATAAAGTTGTACATGTTGTCTCTTAAGGGCTTAAACTTAAAAGCAGCCATCACTCAAGTGAAAAGCCGAGGGCCCTGGCCTGCTCTGGAGGATAACTGAGGGATTCTCACAGAGCAAGTGATTGATAGGCAGAGATTCTGGTCCACTTTAACCCAGAGAGTAGTGCCTACCTACTCTGTTGGGTAATAATTTTTGGGTAGTAGGCTAATTCCTAACAAAGAGGTAATCAAGTCTCTACAGAATGCTGTACAAAGGTGTACTTTGAGGTGTAGCAGTTAACCCAGTGGGGTCCTGTGTCAGGGTCATGGGCCGTTTTAGAGATGAAGATGAAAGTTAGGCCTTGAGAGGTTGCAGGGACCATTCCTGCACACAGGGGCACAGAGAGTAGGCATACATCCACTTTCCCGCAAGCAACATCTATAGTTAGCTGTAATGGCTAGCCTTTGCCAGCCAGATGCTGGATCTTGTAAAAGTTCCCGGGGTGTTTCGGGGTTCCAGAGCAAGCTCTGCCATCAGATTGGCCACCTAACCCACCCTGTTTCATTGTGGCTGTGCTCACTGTGAAGGGCCCGTCCTTCTGTATTTAAGGCACTTTGTTTTACCTTCTCAGAGCCCCATCTTCTGATGCAGCAGACTTTGGATCCCGAAGACTTTGTGGCAGAACTCTTGAGAAGGTCATTGGCATTGTTATTTTGGGACCCCAGGAACTGGAAGCTTTTCTTCAAGGGGGGCATGACTGAAGGCTTCTCTTGTGAAGGTCTGGAGTAAGCCTGTCTTTGACCTCTGTGCTGGTACTAAGCTACAGCTGTCACTTAATATAGCCAGCAATGCTGAGTGGAGACAACCCGAGGTTTCAGTAACTCTCAGTGTGTGCAAGAGTAAACCCTGCGCCCCTTTAGAGAAGACATGACTGTCTGCATTTCAGAGCAGAAGAGCTGATTCTGGCTTCTAGTATCAGTGTTTTCTGCACAAGTACAGCCTAGAGGAAAAAAAAATCCCCTAAAACATCAAAAGTCACCTTGCCAGGGCTTCCTCTACTGGTGAAAAATAACAGTATGTGATCTACTTAAGTCCTGGGGCATCATCTAAGCAGGGACAATAATGCTGTCTTTCAGAGCTGATAGGTCCAGCGCTGCTCTTCCTGCAGCTGCTGCTGTTGCCTATAGGAACTTCATAAGGCAAGATGGCTCTCTGAGGCCTCTGATGATAGAGTGTGATTAACCTGCTGGAGAAGTGATGGATCCCAGGGGACAGAGATTCATACCCCATGGAAGAAAGATCTGGGGAAGTCATGCATCACTGTCTGTCTGGCTTGAGTGGAGATCTTTAGCTCAAGGCCCAGGACACACTTCCAGTGCCCAAGGCAAGGCTTCTTTTCTGGGCCATTGCTGCCTGAGCCCGCTCTCTGACTAAGCTATGACCTCCCTTTTTAGGCTGCCTTCCTCCTCTGACCTCAGGCCCTAGTCCTCCCTTGGTGATTTCCAAATGGGTATCTGAGTCCCTTCCTGGCTTTGTTCTCTTTCTGAAACCCAGTGTTAGCATTTCATCGCCCTCTGTTGTTTTATAATCTTTTCTTTGAACTCTAGTATATCTTACATCTCTTTTTTCCTTTCAGAGACCTTGTTATCTGTAAATTCTTTGAGGTTGGAAATGTATTTGTTTAAACTCTTAATCTTTTTATCTTCCTCAGAGATAATTCTCCACAATAGTGTTTACATTTTTCTTTGGCTTTTCCAGTGCTCCTTTCTTCCCTGGGCTAGATTCTCCCTACAGCATTCAGTGTTGGGGGGTGGGAGATACTCTATTTGCTTATTTTTTGTGGCTCCCATTCCCAATACCATCCCATCCCCAAAGGGAGAAAGGTCCCTACTAAAGAAATAGCAGAGAATGGTTCAGGGGCCAGGGATGCTTGCTGGGCTGGCCTTCAGCTCTGGGAACTTCAACAGTGCTCTCTTGCTTTTTACAACCTGCTTGCACTAGGAAAGTATCTCTTGTTTCAGGATTTAAAATATAAGGGGATTTTTAGGATCTTTTCATCAGATACACACTTTGTTATTGTATCCTGAACTGGCTGGCACCTTGGCCTTGAGCTCTGTTCACTAAGTTTAGGTGCATGTCTCAAGGAGAGTGTGCCTTTTGTTCCATCCAATCTCTTCTTGCTGCTGGAGGCTGAGCTGACCTCAGTGAGGACATTACTCACTTCCTCCGTGAGCCCCCAGTAGCACTGGGACACCTAGGATATATGCTGAGTTCATGGTCACCTAGATTGGTGTTCATAGGGCTTATGGGGGTCTCACAACTGGCTGGGATGGTTTGAGACCTCCAGGCATCAAAGTAGCTTTTTATATTTAAGATAGGCAGTGGTATTAGAGGGGAGGGACTTCCAAGTCTGCTCAGGAGCTGTTGGCAGTTGAAGAAGTAGTCACTTCTTTGGGAGTGTGGCCCTTAGTAGGTTCCCCAGCCCCAGTGGATGGACCCACACACATGTCAGATGGGCAACAATAGTTGGACTCAGTAGAATAAAAACAATAATTGAAAAGAAGAAAGAACAAAAAGGAAAGACTGCAGTAGAAGGGGGAACTGTAGAGGAAGTCACCCAGGCTATTAGGACAACTCAGGCTCAGAGAGTTCCTGATCTGTCCCTTACAGTGTTGGGAACTGGCTTATTGCTATCTTGGGATCTTTCCTTCACAGAAGAAAAGGAGCTGGGACACAGGGGGTTCTGTGTATCTCAAGGGCTAGACTTGGAACTCGAGAATGACATATTTGACGATGAGGAGGAGGAGTCAGATAGCCCACTCATTGGTAATCTCAATAACATGTTAAAGCTGTCTGTCTGTCAGCAGCCCCCTTCTTCTCAGCCCTGGGATGCTCCATCTGGAAACATTCTCGTATCCTTTCTTATGTACCCTGGACCAAGCCAGAAAACATCTGGGTTCAAAGGCCTGGCCACACACTACTATGTGGCTTCTGGCCTGTCCCTAAACAAGGCCTGCCTCAAACTCAGTGACGCAGCATGTGCTGATTCTCCTGAACCCTTCTACCCAGTCTATTTGCTGTCATGTTGTCTACACAGCCAGGGCATTTCTGTGATAGATGTGCTCCCTGCCAGCTTTGAGTCTTCCTGAGAGCTGCTCTGCATATGTATGTCTTCTTTTTTGAGACCTGAAATTCCCATCTCACCCCAATCCTAGTATAGAGCCAACTGCCCTGAGGACAATTGCCTAGTGATAAATTGCAGCTGCTTTGCAAACTGTATATCATCTCATCTAATCATTCTTCTGCTTGCTCTATACTTATTGAGTTTCTGGTATTTGTCCATCATGGAATTAGGTGACAGAAAATGACAGCAGATGCAGGGAAACACAGCTTTGCCCTGCCACTTGTTGCAGCTGGTAGCTGGTTTTTGTCACCTTTGTCTGTAGGTGCAGTGCTTCTGTGGAGGAGATGGGTCTATAGAGAGCATTCAGAAATGTTCTCAGTCTTGTTTCATAGTTCAAGAGGTGGGGAGCTTAAGGTCTAGCTTCCAGACAAAGGATCTTCTGAGGCTTGAAGCAATGTCAACCTAAGGAGTAGAAAAAGACAGGGACTGGAGCTGATGCTGGGAGAGGTATGAATTCCAAAGACAAGACGGGCTGTTGCTATTGCAGTGCCCTGGGTTTTTCAGTGAGGGGGAAACAAGAGAGTCATGAGCCCTACTCTGGGACTTCTGTAAAACATACTAGCTGGTCTACACATACTCTGCCAGTGTGTGTGAAGGAAATCCAGAGCTGGCTGAGGATGGGCCATTATTTCCCTCTTGTGTCTTGTTCTCTCTTTACTAAACAGCTCCCAGATTGCACAAGGGTGATGTCATCCTTGATGGTAGGCAGGTCTGAATCAGCCTGTTTCCTTTCTTCTTTTCCTGAAGGCTGATCATTGGATGTTTCTGTTGAGATCAAGGAACCACAAGGCTATGGCCAAGAGGGACCCACCTCAACTTGGCAGTACTGATTGAACACAGGAGCTGTGCATTGGTGCTTGTGACATATGTACTGTGCCCCATAGGAGACAATCTTAGTCCTCAATCCCTTTCTCTATAAATTGGGCTAAGACCCAGTGACCAGGGGTGGGGTCACCCCGGATCTCTCGTTGCTCTTTCTCTTATACATTCTGCCCAAATCTAGAGGTAAAGCGGTCCTTCCACTCTGTAGAACTGCCAACATCTCCCCCAAGGCTCGCTGAGTGTGGAAGAAGCTATATGCAAGCCTTAGGGCTTCTGTGGACCATCAGCTCTGGCAGGTGTCCTGGCCTTGGAGCCAGCTCAGCACTTCCTGCTCACACAGTCAGAATCTTTAAATTTGAAAATAGATCACAAAGACACACGTGGGTGACCTAAATCCAGAGTGAGGAGCCCTGGGGTGGGGGAGACAGAGTGTATTTATTTTTATTTATTTATACCACACCTCATTTCCAGAAAAGGATTAGTAAAAGCTTATCCTTATGCAGAAAGAATATACAACTGGAGAGATTTTTAACTTTTTTTCCTAATTAAGAAATAGGGGAAATCAGGACAAGAAGAAAATGAGGGCAGCTACACCAAATGAAGCTGGTGGGAAGATAGGTGTACGTTGTACATATTCTACCCTACCCACTGCCACCACTGAACTCCACAGCCCAGTTCTTTCTATGCGCTGAGTCTTGGCTGGGTGAACAGCTTGGAAACAGCACATGCTGTCCTGGTTGTTATAATTTACTGCTTAGCTGCTTGGTTGGCCAATACTCCAACTTGGAGTATTGTACGTGTGTGTGTGTGTGTATGTGTGTGTGTGTGTGTGTGTGTGTGTGTGTGTGTGTGTGTGTGTGTTGGCAACAGTAAGTTGTAAACAGGTCTCACTCAAAGGTTCTATTGAGGCAAAAGTAAGTCAGTGTCCTAAGGAAGATGGACCTTGCCAGATAATCTGGCCTGGGCAAGTCTTCAGTTCATGATTTACATTTGAAAGATTATCACTTGTCTTTCTTCATTAGAGGGTAAGTTCAAATGATCAGCCAAGGAATCTGCCACTAACTTTCTGAGACAGCACTGTGCTAGGAGCTACAGCCAGGAACTCGGGAAGATGGACCAGTCTGTTTTCTTGACAGTCCCCTTCTTCAAGGGAGATAGTTCATAAACAAGCCCACACCTGATCAGTGGTCTCCTGAATGCTGAATTGGCACAGGAGCCTGGCGGGGATGGAGAGGGGTGTGCCCGTGGTAAAATGGTTTTGCATAATCTCATCTGCAGACACTTCCTGATGGGGCAGTAGATGAGTAGAACCTAAATATGGAGTTGCAGAAAGATACATAAAGAGCCAGGGGAACTGTATTCCAGACTCAGGAAAGGATAGAACCAACCCACCAGATGTCACAAACCTTGAGAGTGCTAGTAACAGACTCTCACAAGAAGCTTTTCCTTCTGTCTTGGACTTGATTGGCTGAAGACAGAGTGAAGACTTACTGCTTTTTTTTTTTTTTTTTTCAGTATGGTTGGTTCTGCCTGACAAGAAGAAGAAAAAGGTGAAAAGGAGCTAGCCTAACTTGAGGAAGCCCTTGACACTTTTAAGAATATGAGCTGAGACAGAGTACCAAGGACAGAGGAACTCTCATTCTCTCGGTCCCTAGGGTCAAGTATTGACCTTGACTAATAGCTTTTGCTCACCTTCTCTCAGAGGATGGTTATGAGTAAATGCATGTAAAATTTATTTTCATTATCATCAGCCATTCTCTCAGTTTATCCATCAGTAACTAGAAGGAATTCTCCAGGAAAGATGACAGCCAAACTCAATAATGCATTTATCACATGAAATCTTTTTTTTTTTTTTTTTTTTTTTTTGGTGTCCATTACCAGTGATATCTGAATGATGCAGATTAGACATTTCCTACTTCTCTCCTGTCAGATACTAGGCCCAGAGAGCCATCTGGGAACCATGGGCAGACATGAGTCCCATGCAGAGAAGCTCCCAGAGAGACAGGATCCTAAGCCTCTGACACATGATTAGCTTTCTGAGACTGAATCCTGCAGTGTCCACAAGGGGAGGGAAGTTGCTTGTTTAGGAACGCTGGCCTTTGGTTGGTTGGGAACAGGAACTAGATTTGACTTGCAGGCGAATGTGTTGATATCACTGAGGCTTTCCATCTAGGACACACCTGTGCTCTGATGTTCTTTCTGGAACACATAAACCAAAGGACCGGTCTTTCAATCCCAAACAAAAGTAGCCTGAGCAGTTATTTGGAAAATTTAAGGAAAATGTTAGGGTTGCGCTGAACTTTCCTCCATCCCTCCCTGACTCCATCCCCTCCCTCTCTCTCTACCCCTTCTTCCCTTCTCTCCTCCATCCTCCCTTCCTCCTTTGCTCTCTTCATCCCTTCATTGGACCGCACAATACTATCCTCTCTCCACCTTAGATGAACCTTGCCTCTCCGAAGACTCCTGCACCTTCTCCCCCAACAGTACTGAAAAATTTCCCTACACAGTAGAAGCAAATCCGGGAAGTAGAAGGCCAGACTCTTCTAGGCATTCAATAACTCCTGACTTTTTCATTAATTCATCAAGTCTTAATTGGTGTCTGCTGTGTGTCAGACACTCTGCTGAGGGGTAATTAAAAGGCAACATAGCTTTTTTTCCCATGAATTTTATAGTCTCTGGAGGGTGACCACTGAGTAAGCAGACACTCTGAATGTGCTAAGCAGTTTGCAGCAGTGATAGGAGATAGAAGCAGAGGGTGTAAGCAGAGATGATCCCTGGGGAATGCTTTTGGGGCTGGAGAGGACTTTCTTAGAGCCTGGAACAAACAGTCATCGTGTGTTGGAAGAAACTTTAGAGTGGAAATACTTGCAGTGGAACCTATGTTACAGAGCAGTGGGAAGATGCCAAGAAAGGGGTCTTAGCAGTGGGCATCACGTTCAGTGCGGCTATGAATAATTTGGCATGGGTGATGGGAAAGATCTAGATAGTGGGCAATTGCTGGGCTAGGCATAGACTGGCACCAACTTTATCCACAGTGACGGGTGATCCTAAAATACTGGGTTATAGAGGGGGAATAGGGCTGGTTGGACAAGAGATATCCATTACTCTCCAGTTATCCCACTGAAGGACCCTGAGCAGACCTCTAGGAGGATGGGTAGGTATGGTAGGGTACATTTACCTTGGAACCAGTGTGAGGAAGGGGCCTTGCCAGTGGTAATGATCTGTGGGAATCAGGTGGAAGGCACAAAACAAATGCTGGAGCCAGAGTAGTGGGAGGCCTTTACACAGGTCTGGCTGGGCCCCAGGATGGCCAGGGCAAGGAAGGGGGCAGACACTTTTGCTGTGGTATTTCACCCCCTCACTCCCTGTCTCTAGGCATTGTCTGCCCTGGACATCATCTGTGATCTCACTACACTATCACATGAATAGAAATGACTTCTCCATCTGACCTGTGTAGAGAATGAAGCTACTTACCAAGTGTCACTGCTGTCCTTGGTAGATCCAGGGCCAGCGGGCATGCAAGACACCAACAGAGATGGAATCCAGAGCAGAAAGACAGATGAGAAAGCCTCTACCAAGCCAGCACTCAGGCTAGAATGTACCAGGCTACAAGGCCAGCCCTGCTGTCGGCGTGGGCATGACCTCCAGGCAGGAGTGTGAGAGGCTCTACTCCCTAATGACTGGTGTGTTTTCAGGTTGATTGCCTTTCCCTCCTACCACCTCTGCTCTCTGGCCCTGCCCTTTGCTGCCAGGGCCCTAGGAGGCCATAGTGGTATCCAACGCTCACAGCACGTTTATTGTGTTCTGCACAAATCTCCTTCAGTCAGCTAGTCTATCTGGGGAGGAGGAGGGAGTGTTAATCTAATCGGCCCTTTCCCTGTCTATAATTACTGTAATCTATAACAATAATTATAGTCCATTTTATTTTAGTACCACTTATCTAAATGTGGATGTGCACTAGTGAGATGCCAGTAGAAATAAGCCCCTTAGTGAGGTGGCAGAATCAAGAGAGAAATGGGGGTGGGGAGTAGCACCCCCTAGGCTTGAGCAATTCCAGAGTCCAACTTATGAGCCCTTGCCTGTCCTCCCAAGGACACCCCACTCTTTTGTAGAATCCAGCTGCCTTCAAGTAGGTACAGCCCTGAACCCTTTGGTAAAAGGAAGGGTTGTCTGGTGCATTCTAAAATTCTGTTGCTTCTTGGGGAGGAAAATATCAGAGCAGAGAAGGGACCCACATGGGCCAACTCCATCCACTATAGTTGTTATAAATCTCTCTGAGAACAGGGATAACGCCATCCCTACCAAGTTTCTCAAATGCCAGAAGCAGCATCTGGCGTATGGTGGGAACCTAGCGAGTACTTCATAAGCACTGTACAAGTGACAGAAAAGGCATTGTATAATTTAAGCTGGTCCTTGATTTAAGCAGCTTTCTATCTGTGAATCAGGACACAATGCCTATGTCATTTGGGAAAGATCATTGCTTGGGGAAATGACTTATTTAAAAGTAAAATTAGTTTTTACAATGTAATATAATAGGGACTTAGATTGGAAGGTTGGATGCATGTGGTGTGTGTGTGTGTATGTGTGTGTGTGTGTGTGTGTGTGTGTGTGTGTGTGTGTGATGTAGACATGTGGGCATAGTAGATGTTCAAAATGGAGTTTGAACATGTGCTCTGAGACAGAAGAAAAGTCACACACACACACACACACACACACACACACATCCTCTCTCTCTCTCTCTCTCTCTCTCTCAATCTCTCTCTCTCTCCCTCTCTCTCTCATACACACACATACACACACACACCACACACACACACACACACACCACAGCCACCACCGACAACAACCACAACAACTTGTTAATCACCTAAAACATTCAGCCTCAGATAGGCCTCCTGAGCATCAGTTGATGCTTCAAATTTCTTCAGTCATACAGAACGCACAGTGCACATTTTGTGGCAGACATACTCCACTGATTTTATCCAAAGCCTCCAAAAATTGGGCTTCACCAGTTGATGATGGTCCTCCTCAAGGCACTGTCCTCTATGATAGTAAAAACAAGTGAAAACATGCCCCTGGATATTGTTAGCAATTGCCTAAAACAGCAGTTTAAGACCCAGGACAAGAACAATGCAGAAAATGCACCCACTGTAGAGAAAGGAGACCTGTTTTCTACACTTCATGTAAAAAAAAAAAAAAAAGCCCTGCTTTCTGAAGAGCCTTCTGCGTCTTCTGAGTCCCCCGATCCTCTCTTTGGAGTTTTATTAGCCTCCAGAGTTATATGCATATGGGCTTGTAGATTGTTTATACAGTCAAGGCTTGTAGTCCTTCAAATGCTCAAACAGGTAAACATGGCCCTGATATTATTATGAGAGTAAACAGTTCTTTAATGAATATATACTATGTTTTTAATGTGCCTATCTTGATGATTCCTGGCACCAAAAACAAAACAAAACAAAACAAAACATTTAAACTAATTCTTTCAAGGGATTTACCATATTTTAATTTTCTTAAAATATATGCTATCTTTTTTACATAGAAATTCATGACATCTCTTTTCACTAATAGCACAGTTTATTTTGTGAGATTGACATATTAGAGATCAGGTACCTCAGTCTCCTAACCAGGAGATCACATGGAAGTTAAACATTAGATGATTTTGTTCTGATGACTTCCACTGTCTCCCCGAGGCTCCTAGTATATCTTACCCCTTCGCCATCTTTCCAGTACCACTTTCTTTCTTTGTTTTTAGCTAGCTGTTTTTCAAGTTGTTTGTCCCTGGATGCTCTTGACTTGATTTTGACCTATATATGTGTCTTACGATATTTTTATATTTTTAGAAGAAAAATGTTCTGACCTTGCTTAATTAAAGAGTCCAATGACTAGAGTCTCTGCATGTATATACATTCATAGCACCCTTGACCATCTAAGCCAATGTTAGTGCTCTGATTACCTCATAATCCTAGTAGAAATTTTGCTCATTTAAAATTTTCATAATAGCCTCCTGCTTTTGATGCTATGACAAAATTCTTAACACAATATCTTGAAGGGAAGAAATATCTATATTAACTCACAGTTTGAGGGGATACAGTTCTTGGTGATGAGAAAGGCATAACTATAGCAACCTTTATGGCTCAGGAAGTATAGAGACATTAGACCTGAACGTGGGGTCATGCTATAATCATAAGGATCATCCCAATGACCTAGTTAGGCTAGGCCTCATCTCCTAAAGGCTCCACAATCTCCCAAAACGATGTCACCAACTAGCACCTAACTGTTCGAAATAAGAAACTATGGGGTCATTTTGCACATTCTGTATTGGACCTTATAAGGCTTATAGCCATCTTTTGATGCAAAATACATCCTCCAGAGCTTCAGAAAGCACCATAGTTTACCATTCCAACACTGTCCAAAGATTCATGAAACTCAAGATAGTCTATTAACTGTAATCCCTAGGGGGCTGGGCATTACATATTTCCAATATACAGTGGCATGGAGTAATCAGTCTCATTCAAATAAAATGGGGGGTGGGGCAGAGCAAAGAAAGACTGGACCAAAGCAAGACTGAAAACTATGAGGTGCAAATCCTATCTCTTGTAGCTTTTTACCTACAATGTGGCAGCACTGTCAGTGCTGTTTATCTTAGATCATGCTACCCCAAACTCTGATGCCTGCAGCACATAGAGTTTCTATCTCTCGGGATAGCTCTGTTTTGTGCTTTCAGCATTCCTAGGTGGAGCATCTACTATGCTCTAGTCCAACACCCTGGAATCTCTTTTATAACGTATGCGTCACTATATGTGACACCATCTCATGGCTTTTAAAAAGAGAACCTGTCTTTGCCATATATTGCCAGACCACCACAGCTTTCTGAAATCTTGGTGCAAACCTCTGTGGGCCCCATTACATGCATGTAAAATCAGTAGCACATGAGCAATGCCGTGTGCGGGTTCCAGTCTGAGATTTAGCCCATGTATAGTACAATGCATGGCCTCTGATACCTAGGTAGATGAGCCTATGAACATGATTCCCTCAAAGTTGATTTTTCAGCAGGGTGCTCATGACACTGAACTCTCTTCAGGAACTCTCTTTTCAGATCAATTTGCTTTTTCTGTCCTGTGGTTCTGGTTGCTAGGATATTAGTCTCTAGGTGTTGTTCCTCTTGTCTCCATACAAACTTCATGAGTTCTCATTAATTGTGCATGTATAACATTATTAGCTACTGGTGCTTTGTCTGTACCTGACATGTCTGCAGCTTAAATTCACCCTTGTTCCTTTCCTATCCAATTATAAGCCTTTTGTAGCTTTCTGTTCCACTTGATGCTTTTTGTCATTGCAAGACCAAGTAAGACCAATGTAGTACCCATGATGCAACTTCAATACTATGCTTCTGTATAATTTCGTCTGTCAAACAAATTAGCCCATCGCTTTTGAAATCAGTGACACTCAGACTTGCAGGACATTTTCAGAATGTATCTCGGAACTTTACTATGTTGTATTATGAATGACTTCTAGTCTGATTCCTGATGTAGTACTCTGATCCCTCATGGGCATACTTTCCTTGATGTCATAGTCTTGTAAGCATCCATGAGTCCATCTCTAGTAAGCACCACTTTTGGCATTCTAGGGTTTTTCTAGCCAGGATCTCCAAACTTTTCCACATCCCTCCCATAAACCAGTTACAAAGGTCTATCCCTAAAGTATTACTTTTTATTTTGATTTTATTGTTATTGGTTGTGTGTGTGTGTGTGTGTGTGTGTGTGTTTCTGTGTGTGCAGATATAAATATGCATATGTAACAAAAGGTCAATATTGGGCATACTTATTTGATTTATATTTTATTTCTTGAGACAGGGTCTCTCAGTAAACCCGGAGTTCACTGATTAGGCTAGACTGGCTAGTCACCAAGCCCAGGGGTTTTCTAGTCTTCATCTCCCTAATCCTGGGATTATAGGTACACACAGCCATACCCAGCTTTTACATAGGAGGGAGTTAAGGATCAATCTCTTGTCCATTGTTTTACATGGCAAACATTCTACCATCTAAAACATTTCCAGAGTCCCAGTCACCCCACTTCTTAGCATAATGTAGTACATTATCTGATAAAAGAAACTTAAGGGAGGAAAGATTAATTGTGGCTCATGATTTGAGAGGTTGCAGTCAGTTATAAGTGGAAAGGAATGTGGTGAAAATAGCTCCCACCAGAAATACAACACTGTTGCTCCGTGCTTTCTTGTATTTTAGAAGAAGAAATAGAGGAAGATGAATGTTAGCACCCAGTTGACTTTTTATCACTCCTCTGCACTGTCTGGGACTCTACCCACAGGTTGGTATTTCTCATATCCAAAATGAGTCTTCTTCTAGTAACCCTCTCCAGAAATCCCCTCACAGACACACCAAAAATGTGCTTCATGAACAATCTAGATACCATGTTTAATCTAGTCAAATTGGCAATTCATATTAACCACCAAACTCTCTAAATCTCCATACTTTACATCCCCTGACTCTCATGAAGCCATTGTCCAATAGTTTGTGGGAGCAGTAACATCATAGGATGTAGCTCCTTGTTAAATTTTTTTTCCAAAAATCATTTTTAAATGATTCCATTCAGTGAGGATGAAAGACAAGAAAGTCTTTTTTTTCTCTACTTTCTTTTTTATTTTCTAGACAGTATCTTATGTACCCTGGCTGGCATCAATCTTAAGTAGCCAAGTATTGCCTTGGATTACCACCCTTCCTGTTTTATAGCCTTCTGGGTGCTAGTATTACAGACAAGCACCAGTGCACCAAGTTCTCATTTATTGACATTGCAAACATGTGTTCCCAAGTCAGAATATGTCCAAGGAGTCATGCCTACACTCCTAGAGCCCCAGAACCCTGAGCAGAAAACCTTAGCTCCTTGTGCTTTGCTAACTCAGAGGAGGAATCTGTGTCCCTGGAAAGAGTACTGCTCATGACACTATTGTCCACTTGGCTTAATGGAGTTTGGGTCTATGAACCCAGAGGATGGTCTTCAATCACAGTGCCCAAATTAGCCATAATTACTCAGAGAGACTGGTGGAGGTGAATATATGGCTACTAGCATTTCTCTGTTCCTGAAAATCTGCCTGAGGAGACTAAGAGCAAAAGAGTGGTACAGTCATTGGGGATGTTTCTAGTTCATTCCATCCCCTCCACACACACACACACACACACACACACACACACACACACACACACACACACACACACAGTTACTCATTTTCTTTTTTCTTTTGACACCATGCCAACACATAGTCTCATTGAATGTTGCAGTGAACGTTGCAAGCTGGCTGAAATCTCTTCTGGAAGAATGAAAGACACACATCACCTGACTTATACATAAGTATTTTCTAGAATAGTCTGAGGAGGCATTGCAACCATATTAATTCATGCCCTCTCTGACTGTACAGTAGCTCCCTGGCCTTGCTGCTCTTTATGCCTGCCAGGCATGTGCCTGCTTCAGGGCCTTGACATTTGCCATTCTCATAGTTTGGATTGGTTTTTCTCTCCAATACTTACTTGTCATCTTATTTTTATAAATCCTTTGTGTTTTCCCCTGTTACATATTTTTCCATAAGGCTTTTATGAGTTTACTCTACATAAAATTTAGACACATTAACATCTCTCTTATTATATAATCACTGATAATTACCTGTGTTTTGCTGTGATAAAACACTTTTTTAAAAAAGCATTTATTTGGGGGCTCACATTTCCAGAGGGTTAGAATGCAAGACTGTAAGGGCAGGGGTCATACAGCAGGCAGGCAGGTATGGTTGTGACCAGGGCTCACATCTCAGTCCAAAAGCAAAAGGCAGAAAAAGCTAACTGGTAATATCAAGAGCTTTTGACTCCTCAAATCCAGGGACATGCCTCCTCCAACAAGGCCACACCTCCTAATCCTTCCCAAATAATTACACTAGTGATGAGGTAAACATTCAAATATATAAGCCTATAAGGGCTATTCTCATTCAAACCACCACATGATGACTCATATTAGTGTTCTAGGAGTTTACCAAAAACAAGATCCTATATTAAGCAGAAGGGGAGAAGGTAGGGAGAAGGTAGCTAGAAAGAATGAAAATGAAAATGTAGACTGAACCAGTAATCCAGTGATCGATCCAGCTTGAGGCCCACAACACAGGGGGAAGCCCATGCCTGACACTGCCTGTATGAGACAGAGACTTAGGATAGCACCAAACACAACCAGAAAACCATCAATGGCATGATTCTTAATGATGCGCTGCTATATTAATAGTTCAGTGCTTATCCTTATTGTCATCAGAGAAGCCTCGTCCAGTAATGCATGGGAGCAGATTTAGAGACCCACAGCTAAAAACATTAGGTAAAGCTTGTGGAGCCCTGCAGAACTGCAGAAGAGGGAGACGGGGATTATGGGGCCCAGAGGGGTTAAGAGTACCATGAGGACTTGCTCTACAGGATCAACTAAGCAGGGCTCATGGAGACTCACAGAGTCTACACTAGGTCCTTTGCATATGTGTTGTGGTAGTGTATCTTGGTGTTCTTGTGGGACTCCTAACAGTGGAGATATCTCTCTGATTCTTTCACCTATTCTTTGGACGTTTTTCCTACTAGATTGCTTCACGTAGTCTTGACATTAGGGTTTGTGCCTAGTCTCATTGTACCTCGTGATGCCATGTTAGGTTGGTATCCTTTGGATGGGTGCTCTTCTTTCAGGGGGTATGGAGGAGGAGGAGGACCGGGACAGAGGGAATGTTGGCGAGAGGGAATGGGAGCAGTGGAGGGAGGGGAAACTGTCTTGGAGATGTAATGGATGAGAGAAGAAAGACTGAAGAAAGACAGACAGAAAAAATACGCCAAGTTGTCCTCAGATCTGTGAGTTGGTGAACTAGAGATCCTGGAGAGTTAACACTATCAACATTAGTATAAAGATTTCAGACTGGGGCGGGGGTTATTTCAGTTTGCTCCTGAAGGCAGGAAGAAACCAGTGTCCCCATTTGAAGGGCATCAGGCATGGAGATTTATCTTTTACCCTGAAGGGGGTCAGATTTCTTGTTTTGTTTAAAGCTTCCACTGAGTGGGTGAGTCTGCACTGTGGAGGGAGCCGGCTCTGCTCAGCCACCGCTTCACAGGGAAAACAGATACGAACCACCCGGGATGGACTGAGTATCTGAGCACCTGGGGCCTCCTCAAGTTAACACATCACGGCAACCAGCATGACGACAACACACTGTTCATTTTGACTCCTTTGGCTTTGTCTCCCCACACTAGGCAGCAGCGTAGAAAGAGCAGCGAATGGCTTGTTTTCCTCCAGTTACTGTTTGTTCTCGGGGTTTAGGAGACCTGGCGTGCTCGATAAACATTTGTTAATAGAAAGAAACATTACTTTCAAACTCTCACGATGATGATGATGATGATAAAATAATGACAATTATATCCACCCCATATAGGTCTTGTGAGTGGCAATGATCATCAATGTTTCAAGCCTTTCCACGTTTATAATGTAGATTCACACACGCTCGCACACACACACACCTCCCTCGCCCGGCACTGCTGGTCTGAGGATTAATTGTTAAGCACTGTAATGAGTATTGTTACTGTCATTATCATTTTGTGCTAATGCCTGTGGCTCCCCGACCTGACTCTCTTTTCAGTTTAGGATGTTATGAAATTCTTTTAGAACATTAATTTGGATTTATTATAATTAAACATTGAATTTGTGCCTTTAGGAAGATTAATTTTGAGACAGAAGACTAACAAAAATAGGTCAAACAAATGTTTAACTATTGGGAATAATTGACCCCCTAAATAACCAGCACCCTTCATAGCATGTCTGGAGCCATACTGATTTTTAAAGGCTATGCATTCCTGGCTCCAAATCTGTGCCCACCCATTACTGACTGGCGACTTTGAACTAGGTTTTTAAATGTGCAACGCATCTGTTTCTATGTAAGAAATCAAAAAGAATACTTTTTATTTCTTGGGCTTACATTATGATCCTTTGAGACTGGAGAGATGGCATAGTTAGTGCTTGCTGAGCAAGCATGAGGTTCTGAGTTTGAATCCCCACACCTACCTAAAATGCCGAGTGCATGTCTATCATCCTAGAGTTGGGGTAGGAGGCAAGAACAAGAAAGTTCTTGGGGATTCATGGCTAGCCAGTTAGCTGAACCAGTATCCAGTTCAATGCGAGGCTTTATCTATAAAAAATAACATAGACGATGATTGAGGGAGACATTTGGCATCTCCCTCTACCCACATGTCATCCCACATGAAAATATACAAATGCATGTATACACACACACACACACACACATGCATATACACAGGGGGAGGGAGGAGGCGGGAGGAGAGGGGGGAGAGGGAGAGAGATATAATGCTCCGATGTACAGTGCACAGCACAGCTTAGGGCACATGTCCAGACATGAATTAACTACTGAGGTTTATAAAGACACAGGATGATGGTCAACAGTTAAGAGCACTTGCTGCTCTTGCAGAGGACCTGGGTTTGATTCCTAGTGCCCATGTCAGACAGCTCACAACTACCTGTAAGTCCATCAATTCCAGGGGGATCTAATGGCCTCTTATGGCTTTTGCAGGCACCAAACACTCATGTGGCACACATAGATACATGCAGCCACTTACATACAAATATAAAATTAAATAAACATTTAATGTTTTAGACAAGAGACTTAACATAATGAATTCATGTGTTCTCAGGCAAGTTCTCCAGAAAAGTACCCCAGAGCTAGGAGTTCAATACTTTCCAACATCATGGACATATTTCCTTATCCGAGTTGCTCATTTGTAACTGGCCTGTCACCACATTTCAGCTCATATAGTTAGAAGTGTCACATTTTACAAAAGAAGGGGCTATACATTCATCAGAAATGTGCTACAGAAACAACCATATAGATTTCAGAGGAGGATGCATTTCTGGCAGTACCAAAAGTACTTAAGTGGCATTATGGGAACAGAGGTAGGTGTCTCAATATTTGAACAGAAGCATTCTTCTAGAAATAACATTAGGACTCAAGAATCTGGGAGAATTAGCATTTGCTTCTTTCTAGTAGAGAAAAAGTTGTCCTTGAGTTGATACTGATTCTGAGAAACAAATAGTGCTGCATTCACAGCCCATAAGAGAGATTCAAATGCAGCCCCTTACCTCACCATCCCCTTCCTCCTCACTTTGCTTCTGCTGGGAAGGCTTTTGGGGCGGAGGGTGCTGAGGTGGGACTCAGAGATCATATGGCACTGGGGGAGACTTTCTGTGACTCAGAACACATGTGAGGCAGGGCTCCTGAGGCAGGCCACAGCTCAGACCTGTGGATGGGCTTCTAATCATGCTTTGCCTACTTAAGAACACATTACCTTTTCATACAAGACTATGTGGGCACTCTGGAGATCCAGATAGCAATGTGCATTTACCAAATACTTGCTATATCTGCGGGCTTCTTCAGGCTTCTTTGTGTCTGAAAAAGCTTACAATAATACCATGTTTTAGCTTTCATTATTAGGATCTGTATTGGCATCTGTCCCCTAAACAAGAAGCATGGGACAGTATGGGTCACTGGGGCTTGACAGTAACAGAGACTTGCTTCAAACTGCCTTCAGGAAGTTGACTCATGAATATTCTTGGGCCAACTAATCTCAAATTCAGCTTCTTACATGTCTACTACACTGTCCATGCAGACTCTTGGTTCTTAAAGGAGTGTTTTATAAATATAAGCCATTTTATTGGTGGGTAAACAAAAGCTGCCTTAGGCTAAGAACTATACTTTAGAGTCCTATGGAGAGTCAGTCGGTGGGAACAATAGGACTTTTCCCCATGATGTGGGCCCTCAATCTTTCTATGTCCATTGGCATCTTGTGCCCTGTTCTTCCCCATAACCTGATCCAAGCTGGCCTTCCACACAGGGATGTGAGGAACTTGTGACAAGTGGAAACTTCATCTCTGGTCCCCATGAGCTACAGGAAATATGGTGAGAGGCACCAAGTGCTTTTGAGTCCAAAGCCCTAGACTCAAAGCCATACAAGACCAGGATAGCCACCATGAGAAGTTCCTGCTGCCTGGGAAGGTGATTTGCTGTGTCCATGTGAAGAGAAGGATAATGAGTATTGGAAGCTGGGCACAGGGTTTGCTTTGGGAATGCTGTGTTTAGATGTCAGCAGTGGCTACAAGGGGGAGGGGTGCTGAGTAACAATCTCTCACTCCCCAGGAAAATTCCTAACTGGTGTTGACAGCGGCTGTAGGGTCCCCATCTACTCAGAACAGAGACTCATGAAGGCAGCTGGGTAGGTTTTAATCACTATGAGCATGTAACAAAGATAGACATAAATTTCTTCCTTTAAAACCAGGCAATAAGGGGAAAATCACTCTTTCCTATCTAGCAAACATCCTCTGCTTCTGTGACCTGTATAGGCAAGGGTTCTTGCCAGCTGTGGCTATATAGATGAGGGTCCCTTGTGTCTGTGGGATATGTAGGGGAGGGTCTGAAGACCCTCAGGATTGAGCACAGTGTTCAGTGGAGCTGCCTATTCCCTGAAATATCTAGTCTACCACAAGCTATTGCAGTGGTAGTGGAGGATGAAGGGAAATATCCAAAGCTTGTCTACAGAAAGGAAACAGATGTGTTCTACACATGGTCGTCCACTGTGCCTCTCAGGAGATGAGGGAATGGAAGACAGAATCTGGCCTTCCCCAAAGGAGGAAAGAGGCTAAGAAGAACCCTTGTGGGGAGTCCCTGACCTGACAGAAGAGGGGAGGTACCAGAGAAGCCATGAGAGCTCAGGTCCCAGTGAGGCAGGAGGCCACTCCTTCCCTGCTCTGGTGGGTCTCTTTTATTTTACTCTTTTAGTATCCAAAGCCAACCAAGTGCCCATGCAAAAGATCTTTTGCCTAAAAGTAGTATCAAGTTCATGGCCATTGGTCCCTGTTAAGCTCCTGTCTTCCTTTCCCAGCTGTGTCTGGGCAGCTGCTCTGTAGTGTATTGGGTGAGATCAAGAATTACTACTGGCTTCTTCCCCAGTGGGGTAAACTGATAGGAGAACATGCCTGCAAGGGTCAGTTAGGACCTCTTTAGATAATATAATTAACCTCCTCACATTTCAGCTTGTAGAGCAGATAACACTGTCAAATGCTGTCTAATCTTTCTGATGTTCAACACACTTTAATTAAAACAGAAAAGCCTGGGTTGAGCAGGGAGGAACATCTGAATTTGTCTTTTTGATTTGCAGAAAAATTGATCATTCTCTTGGTCTCCATCTTGGGCCATGTAGAAGTAATGAGTGTCTGCTCTGAGCACATAGTAGATATGTTGAGAGCACACAGTGGGTAGCCACCAAACAGATGGCAGAAAAGACACATGGTGGGAAACTGAGCAGCATGTCATAGGGTTTCACAGATCTCTCTCTCCCAAGCAAGTCTGGGTATTTTCTGATAGAGTGGGGCAGGAGAATAAAATATAGCCATGCTTCCATTTGGTGTGTTCTTTGTGCTTGCCCGGAGCCTTCAGAGAATAAGAAAAACACCAGGAAACCAGTCAGGATGTTCTTGGGCTGAGTCTCTAGAACTGCACATTTCTCCTTGAAAAACAACTGAATTCTTCCCCCTCTTTTTTTTTTTTTTTTTTTTTTTTTTTTTTGTCTTCAGCAGTCACTTGGGATTTTTACAAACAAACAGAAGGCAGAGAGAAAAGTATTTTACTTCACCAAGGAAATGTTGAAAATGACATTTGAGCTATTTCTAGAACTATTCTCTATTTAAGTGGTTGGTTCTCTCATGTTTCTCCACCTTTCTTCTAAAGATGGTTGTTTTCCAGGGATCCTGGCTTCTGTGCATACTCTTCCCGCTGACGATGTCAGCCCTCAGCTCTAACAGCCTTTCATTGGCTTTAACTCTAAAGCTCCTTGCTCTACTAAAACACATTTCTGGGTTTTTTTTTTTTTTCTGAGAATTCCCAATTTCCTATTGACTCTGAGTTAAAATTCATATCATTTACAGAGTAAGCATAGCATACTATCTCCGGCCTCAAGATTATTTCTGAGAAGTTCCTCACACACTAGCCTATGAGTTCGTTAGGGTCATGTGCCACATCTGCTTGTTTATATGACAGAGGGAAGAGAAACACTACATACATCTCTGCAGGTAATTACTTTAGAGTATTGACAAAGTGGGGTCATAGCCATGGTGTCATCCACGGTCACCCCCTACCTCAACTGCTCTGTTCTTCATCTTGTCACTTTGTAGCCCACTTTCCATCCAGGGCCTCCACTGGGGCTTCTCTTCAGAACTGGGGTTTCTCACAAGTGCACATTAGGACCCCCTTTTGCTCCAGGGAATTACCAATCCCACTGGCTCCTGCTTTTACTTTCACTTTTCTCATTCTTTGAGATCCACGTGAGCATTTCCTTCTCCCATAGGGCCATTGAACAACTGAATCTTAGCTTCATATAACCCAAAATTGGTTGAAGGAGTAGCTGCATCTTAAGACAATAACCTATGAGCAGAAATAAACGTGGGGGAATAAATTCATCCTGTGCTCATTTCATTGCCTGTGATAGACTTCTCCATATGAGGGTGGATAATGATGACTTTTCTATAATGCTCAGCAATATAATATATTGAGCTACAGTAGCTAACAGTTCTGGTTCTGACTTGTCTGGCATGAATAGATTTCTTAGGGGTAGGTGTAAAAATTATTTAATCCCAGCCTTGGGTTTCTACCCCACCTTAGATCATTTATTTCCTGGGAAAAAGATGTACACACAACTTTTATATTTACAGTATGCTTTAAATGGCACAATATCTGGCCAGATATCTACTCTCTCTGTTGTTAGAATCTGCTTTCCTATTGGTGACCCTGAGTTATTACTTACTATATTTTATCTGGTCTTAACTCTTTAAGGCTACAGTTTCTTTACTCCTAACCAATGGCAGCTTCTCCTTTCTCCCCATGCCTTACTTCATTTCCTTGTGGTTCTCCTCCAACTCCAAGATTCCGAAACCTAAAACCTATGTCTCTTCTGCCCTGCTATTTGCTATTGACATCTTTATTTACAATTAGAAATAACTTAGGAATAGAGTCACTTAGCCTCTATGTTCAGACTCTCTCATCTCTGGAGTAACCAGTATTGGGGGCCCAATATTAGCATTAGAATATAAGCAACATCATGCCAACTCACTATGGGTAGTACTTTAGGTCTCTTATTCTGAGGTATGACCTGTTAGAATATCTCTTTAATAGATAAAAGTCAAATTGGATATGTGCTGCTGTATGAATCTCAGCTGCCTATTTCATTAGAGTTTAATTTTTATGAAGACAGATGTTGAGAATGTCAAAGACATAAAATAAGACAGCAATATGATATAGGTCCTCAGGCCTTGCTGTACATTTAGAACCACCTGGGAGCCCTTAAAAATCACAGTACTTAGGTCCCACCCCATTCCTTAAATCATACATCTGTGGGTGACAGCCAGTACCAGTATACTATAAAGACATCCAGGGAGCTTCAAAGTTCAGCAGAACTGGAACCCATTTTGACAAGAGTTATGAGGGCCTGTTCCAGGAGTGAATAGATTTGCCTAATGGTCAAGTCACCTTTCACAAGGTTTTAGGATCATGAGAGAAAAGAGAACACAGGGAAAGAAGAAACCTTCTTAGTCCTTGAGAATATAGCCTTAGACCGACTGCTGTTTGAGAGTATCTAGAGGGTCATTTATTAAGGCCAAGGTCAAAGTTGATAGGACTGATAAGAAGGTTCTATTGCAATGAAGAGATACAGTGGGCATGGCAACTCTTAGAAAGGAAAGCATTGAATTGTGGCTTGCTTGCAGCTCAGAAGTTTAGTCTGTTGACATCATGGCAGGAAGCGTGGTAGCATGTGGGCAGACATGGTGCTAGAGACATGGTTTGAGAGTTCTACATGTATATCCACAGAGAACAGGGAGAGAGAGCACCGTCGAGCCTGGCTTCAGCTTTTGAAACCCCAAAGTCTATTCCTAGTAACAAATCTACTTCAGCAAGGTCACACCTCCAAATCCTTGTCAAATAGTGCAAGTCCCCAATGAGTACACATTAACTATATAAATCTATCAGCCCATTCCTGTTTAAACCACCCCATTGTCTACCTGTGCTTGTAAGTGGGAGTGAAGAAGTGGAGATGGGACTGGAACTTGGGCTACTAACACCTTCTTCATACTACAGAAAAATGGTAAATTGTTCATAATAGTCCATTATGTTCTTTTCTAGTTTATTAAGAAATGATCACCCTTTTTAAATAAACCAGATCACCTGCAATTGGTACTTAAAGGTGGTAGTAGTCTTACCATAAACTACCTTCCTCATCTCTATGCCCTTTAACTCTTGGTTAATGAACAGGCCACACAAGAACAAGTGTGTTCAGGCTTTAATGGCATATCAGAGATTGGAAGGCTTTTGCTAAAACATGATCATCAATGCTCTTCCTACCTTACCATACACAGCTTTATTTACTCAGTTCAGAGAGCAACTGATCTTGCAGGCCACCCTCCTCTGACAAGTCTATGGCAGAATATATTCAACTGTTTCTTTTTATCATGTCCTCTCTTCATTGATACAAGACAAATTATTTTTATAATTTATTATGTTAAAATTATCTTTCTAGTATGAGATTATTTATTTTCTGTGTTTTCGTGTGTGTAGTTAACCTCTGTGGTTTGTATTTTTCCTTCTAGCATTTTCTGGGGGGCTGGTAGATTGTTTAAATTTGACTTTATCTTGAAATATCTTTTTTTTCATTTATGGCAATTGAAAGGTTTATTTGGGGGTATAGTAGTCTGGACTGGCATTTGTGGTTCCTTAGCACATCTGTTCAACCCCTTTTGGCTCTTAGAATCTCCATAGAGAAGTCAGGTGCAATTCTAATAGGTCTACCTTTATCTGAAAATGGAAATAGAAGCAATAAAGAAAACATAAACTGAGGAAATCCTGGAAATGGAAACTTTAGGAATGTGAACAGAAACTGCAGAAAGAAGCTTCACCAACAGAATACATGAGATAGAAGAGAGAAACTTGGGCATTGAAGGTATATTAGAAGGTATATTGTGGTTTTGTAGCACATCTGTTCAACCCCTTTTGGCTCTTAGAATCTCCATAGAGAAGTCAGGTGCAATTCTAATAGGTCTACCTTTATTTTTCCCTTGGTCTTTTTCCCTTGCTGCTTTTAATATTCTTTGTTCTGTATGTTTTGTATTTCGATTACTATGTATGCTTCCTAGGTGTCTCATTCTTTAAGATAGTAAAATTTCCTTCTATGATTTTGTTCAAAATATTTTCTGAGCCTTTGAGCTGGTATTTTTCTTATCCCTCTACTTCTATTGCTCATATGTTAGGTCTTTTCATGGTGTCCCAGATTTCCTGGATGTTCTGAGTTTATTTTTTTTAAGCTTTAACATTTTCTTTGACCAACATATCCATTTCTTCTAATATACCTTCAATGCCTGAGTTTCTCTCTTCTATCTCATGTATTCTGTTGGTGAAGCTTCTTTCTGCAGTTTCGGTTCACATTCCTAAAGTTTCCATTTCCAGGATTTCCTCGGTTTATGTTTTCTTTATTGCTTCTATTTCCATTTTCAGGTTTTGAACAGTTTTAGTTTTTCTTCAATTGTTTATTTTCTCTTGGCTTTCTTTTAGAAATTTTTTATTTCCTTCAGTTGTTTGTTTGTGTCTTTTTGGATTTCTTTAGTGGATTTATTTATTTCCTCATTCAGGACCCCTGTCATCTTCATATAGTTGGTTTTGAGGTCTTTTACTTGGGCTTTGCCTATGTTGGAAGATTTAGATTTGCTATGGTAGGACAACAGTGCCTTACTGTAGACATATTGCTCTGTTATTGACTGTGTTTTAGGCAGGTGTGTAGGCATCTGTGTTTGGTGAGAGTACAGTTCTAAGTGCTGATTTCTGTGCTAGTCTTGGTTGGGTGATTGCTTTTCCCCTTGCCTTTGGTTTCCTCTGGATTTTCAGAGAGTATTTTGGCTGAGTGTTGCTGGATTTACTGATCTGCTCAAAGAGTGTAGTGTGTGCATGGGGGATTTCTTACTGGGTTAGAGGGTTGAGGGGGGTGATCTGAGGAATCCACAGTAAGAGCTAACAGGTGGGAGAAAAAGCTGCTCCTGGTATTCCTTTGAAGTGTTAGAGGTGACTCTGAAATTGGGTCTGGGATAATAGCAAGAATGTTGAGAGATTTTAAAGCGGCCTACATGTTTGGGTGCTGGAACCCAGTGATGGGTGGGAAGGGAATGGAAATAGGAGATGGTCTGATTTTCTAGTAGGCTTGGCCTGTGGTTGAGCAGTAGGTATCCTCCCAAGTAGGAGACTGTGACTCACCTATGAGGCAGAAAGTCGAAGGTAGCAGGGGATGCATAGGAGGAATGCACAGGGAGGAGGGGAAGCTGCAGCTGGTGTTTTATTGAAGTTCCTGGAGTGACCTTCAGAATTGAGTTTGGGATAACACAGAGTGGAGATAGTCTATGGACAGCCTATTTGGTCTTTCTCAGCAAAAGAAAAGAATGAGAAAAAACACACACTCACATACCCCACAAGCACCACCACCGCCATTACTATCACCACTACCACCAAAATAACAGGAATTTACAATAATTGGACATTGATATTTCTCAATATCAATGGCCTCAATTCCCCAATAAAAAGATAGATTAACAGTATGAATGGGAAAACTGGATTCATCCTTTTTCTGCATACTAGAAAAACATCTCAACATTAAGGACAGATATTACTTCAGGATAAAGTGTTGGAAAAAATATTCTAAGAAAATGGACCTAAGAAGCAAGCTGGTGTAGCCATTTTAATATCTAAAAAAAATAGACTTCAAACCAAAATTAATTAAAACGGACACTACATATTTAACAATGAAAAAATCCACTAAGATATTTTTTTCTCTTACAACTTTGTTTTAAAAAGGAGGGATACATGTAGATTTTTAAAGGCGTTTTGGCATAACTCTAAATATATTTTGTCAGTACTTAATTCTTTTAGAGGTTTGATAGCATGCATTGAAATCCCACTAGTTACCACTAAGGTATTTTAATTCTTTATTTGTATGCCTGAAATACGAGGGCCACCCATCTTTGTAAAATAACCTTACCACAGTGTGAATCACACATTGGCTTATAGTGGGAGACTTGAATATCTTACTTTCACCAATTGATAGGTTATTCCGATAATAACTAAACAGAGAAATCATGAAGCTTACTGACATTACAAACCAAATGGACCTAACAGATATTTACAGAACATTCCACCCAAACATAAAAGAATATACTTCATCTTGGTACCTCCCTTGACTTTCTCCAGAACTGATCATATACTCAGACACAAAGTCCCAAGAGAACTGAAATAACTTTCTACATTCTATCAGATCTCCATGCATTAAAGCTGGCTTTCAACAACAGAAAGCCTACAGACTCATGGAAACTGAATGACTCTCTATTCAATGAAAAGTGAACCAAGGCAGAAATAAAGAAGTTAAAGACTTTGTATGAGTCAATCAAAAGGAATACACAACATACCCAACAAAGAGGACACAAAGAGAGTGGTGCTAAGAGTAAAAGCCATAGCACTAATCACCCACAAAACAAATTGGAAAGATCTTATACTAGCAACTTAATAGCATACCTGAGACCTCTAAAACAAAAAGAAATAAACACAGCCAAGAGGAGTAGAGAGCAAGAAATTATCAAATTGAGAGCCGAGATAGAAACAAAGAAAACAATAAAAAAATCAATGAAACAAAGAGTTGGTTCTTTGAAAAAATCAACAAAAGAGACAAAACGGATCCAAACTAATTAAAAGACAAAGAATATCTAAACTGACAAAATGGGAAACAAAAGGATGGGGACATAACAATAGACACCGAGGACATTTAGAGAATCATAAGGACATACTTTAAAAACCTGCACTCCATCAAATTGGAAAAGCTAAAAGAAATGGATAATATTCTCCATAGATACTCCTTACCAAAGGTTAAATCAAGATCAGGTAAGCAATATAAGCAGACCGATATCATGTAATAAAATAGGTGTCATTATATGTCTCCCAACCAATAAATAACAAGTAAATAAATAAATACCAAAACACCCAAAATGAATAAGTAGATAAGTAAATAAAATCAACAAACAAAACACAGGGCCAGATGGTTTTAGTTCAGAATTCTATCAGACTTTAAGAGTTTATGCCAGTGTTCTACAAATTATCACACAAGACAGAAACAAAAAGAACATTGCCTAATTCATTTTATGAGGTAGGAGTTATGCTGATAACCAAACCGTATAACGATTAAGAAAGTAAGA
Source organism: Micromys minutus (assembly GCF_963924665.1). Taxonomy (NCBI): domain Eukaryota; kingdom Metazoa; phylum Chordata; class Mammalia; order Rodentia; family Muridae; genus Micromys; species Micromys minutus. The sequence continues at coordinate 24,620,670 of NC_137981.1, read as the reverse complement.
GAATCACAGACCAATTTTCCTTCTGAATATAGATACAAAAATATACAATAAAATATGACAGAGCGAGTTTTAGGACATCTAGGGCTCTTACACAGAGAAATCACTTCTCAAAAATGAAACAAAACAAACAAACAAAAGACCTCCCAAACCAAATTCAAAAGCACATCAAAAGTTCACAAGGTCCTGGGATGGAAGATGGGGCCACACACTCATCTCCAAATCTTTAGCCCAGAATGGCCCTTGTCTAAAGGAAATACAGGGACAAAGTGTGAAGCAAAGGCTGAAGGAAAGGCCATCCAGAGACTGCCCTATCTGGGGATCCATCCCATATACAGTCACCAAACCTAGACACTGTTGCTGATGCCAAGAAGTGCTTGCTGACAGGATCCTGCTATAGCTGTCTCCTGAGAAGCTCTGCCAGAGCCTGACAAATACAGAGGGAGATGCTCACAGCCAACTATTGGACTGAGCACAGAGACTCCAATGGAGAAATTAGAGAAAGGACTGAAGGAGCTGAAGGGGTTTGCAACTTCATAGGAATAACAACTATATCAACCAACCAGAACCCTACTCCCACCCCCCAAAGTCCTCAGGGACTTAACCTCCAACCAAAGAGTACACACAAAGGGACCCATGGCTCCATCCACATATGTAGCAGAGGATGGCATTGTCATTAATAGGAAGAGAGGCCCTTGGTCCTGTGAAGGCTCCAGTCCACAGTGTAGGTGAGTAGGAGAGGGAGCATCCTCATAGAAGCAGAGGGAGGGGGAATGGGATAGAAGGGTTCCAGAGGGGAAACGGGAAAAGAAGGTAACATTTGAAATGGAAATACATAAAATAGCCAATAAAAATAAATTAAATGGCTTAGAAATGTTAAAAAAAAGTTCATCCTCATGATCAAGTAGGCTTCATTACAGAGATGCAAGGATGGCTCAACATAAAAAAAATCAGTCAATATACTCCACCATGTAAACAAGCTAAAAAAATTAAAAACAAAGCAAAACAAACAAAAAGCACATGACTATCCCATCAGGTGCAGAAGCCTTTCATGTGTAAATCATTGCTTTGTCATGACCCTTTGAACAGAATTATCATGGAAGCCAGAAGACTAGAAACAGGTCACTGGGAACCAAGTCTTTAAGAGAGGAAGAGATAGTAAAATACAGGCAAAAAAAAAATGAAAGTCCAGAGGGGGGACTCCTGGGAAAATTCAAGTATAGAGAGAGATGAGGAATAGAGATAGGAAGTGCCGCAGGAAACTCAGCCAAAGTGAAGGTAGCATGGAAGAGTCACATTGAAACCTATGACCATCCAACTCAAGAAAAGCTTTCAATTTAAGGGGTAGCATAAAAGGTAATGTGGAAAGAGGTTGCACCAGGTTTAAAGAGTTTGGTGAGGATATGGGTTTTGGGGTAATTGAAGGCTAGCCTAAAGTAAGGACTCATAAAGAAGCCTTCTGGGCATTCACTAGACAGTAAGCTAATTAAATGTGCACACTCTCACACATACACATTAGAATAAAATATACATAAAATAACATATTTAATTTTATTTTGATCTCTTTAAATCTTTGGCCCTTTAGAACTTCCCCTACAGGACTGTGTGCTCTACGTAACAAGTGGGTCTCACTTAATATTTCTCTGGATTGTTAACCAGTTATTGTAACACCTTTTCTAAGATATTCCATACTCTAAACATGTTCTTAGGGTTTGCCTACAAATGAAACAAGTCTTCAACTCGTTTTGTCTTAGTGGATTTTAGTTTGAAGTTTCCTAAGGCAGTGTGGTAGCTCTTTGCCTAGCCTCTGTTTCTGGTCCCTCTTCTATTCTGTGTCACAGTGAATCTCTAAAGCTGCTTATCATGCATTTTGTGGTCTGCCTCTCTCACCAGCAGGATTTGTGTCTCACAGGTAGCCATGTCAAGGCTCAATTACCCAAAATGCCTTTGTGGTCAAGACCTGTGAGCAGCAACTCCCCACCATTTGTAATCAGGGAACTCACTATGAATCCTGATGTTTTGCTAAATTCTGCCCAGTGATTCTTTCACAGGTTTAGGATGAGCAGTGACAGACTAATGACATATTAAATTGTGGCAACATTTGAGAAGGGAAGCTTTGAGATAGAGGGAATGTCTCAGGGTTTCTATTACTGCAAAGAAACACTATGAGCAAAAAGCAAGTTGGGGAGGAAAGGGTTCATTTGGCTTATACTTCTATATGGCTGTTCATCACTGAGGTCAGGACAAGAACTCAAAGAGGGCAGGAACCTAGAGGCAGGAGCTGGTACAGAGGCCATGGAGGGGTGCTGCTTGTTCAACCTGTTTTCTTCTACACCTTAGAACTACTAGCCCAGGGTTATCACTAGCCAAAAAAAGGCTGAGCCCTTCCCCCTTGATCAACTGAGAAAATGCCTACAACTGAATCTCATGGAGGTATTTCCTCAACTGAGGCTTCTTACTCTCTGATGGCACTAGTTAATGTCAAGTGGTCACACAATACAGGGAAGAGATCAGTTGTCAACATATAGAGATTAACTGAAGACATGCCTCACATTTCCCTAAAATTCCAATTCCCTTTCATTCCTCCCACACAAGCCTTGCTGGTAGTAACAGTGATGGGATGCTAAATAAGACAGGAACTGCTGAACAGTTTTCAGTCTGCCATACTTCATATCACAACTACACATTCTAGCACAACTACAAACTCTAGCGAAATGCAAAGGACGTGGGTGTTTGGGTTCTGTTCATCTAGTTATACATTTCTTTATGAAGCTTATTTTCTGATCATGTAATAAGCATGCTTGTTGAACACTATTGTGTCATTATCTCTTACTCTGTGTGCCTGTGTGTACAGTTGACCAGGGAGGGCAGAGGCATTGGATCCTGTAGAGATGGAATTGAAGGCAGTCACGTTATAACTGATGTGGATTTGAGAACTGAACTGAAGGCCTCGGTCATAGCAGTGCGTGCTCTTCACCAATGAATAAGCTCTTTAAAATGAATTTTAAAATGCATTTTAAAATGAATTTGACGCGCCAAATAATTTGAGTCAATTAATGAAATTGAAAAAGGGATTAGAAAAAAAGTGGTGGAACTCCCTCGGTAGTGGTGAAAGAGGGATTACTAAACAAAGGCTGGTATGGGAGATGGGGTGAGAGGAACACAGACTCAGATGAATGAAAATGTTGTACATTGGTGCTGCTGCTACAGTGCTCACAATGCTACCTCAATACCTCCTATCAGGTCAGACAAAAACACAGATAAAAATACGGCTTGCCACTTTTGCCAAAAGAGAAATAGCTAGACATGAGGAGGACAGTTTTTTTTTTTTTGTTTGTTTTATTTATTTATTTTTTATGCTAAGCCTTGTTAAAGAACAAAATTCTCATCATGAAGACATTTTAGGTCTCACTGTAATTTGGCAGTCCTGTATGTGGATTTGATTACAGGAAGCATGGGGAGAATAGACAGACACATCCTCACCATATGGATGGGAAAAAAAAAAAAAAAAAAAAAAAAAAAAAAAACTCTTTCTAACTGTCCTGGCAAGCAAAAGAGAGGCAGGCTTTGAGACACAGAAAACATGCAATTTCAGAAGCTGTGAAACGAAGAACAGAAAATCAAGTATGGAAGTGAATATTCTAGGGGCACCAAATCATCATGCCAATCATTAAAATGGGAAGATAATATGGTTCAGTAGGGGGCGTGCTTATGTAGAGATCTAGCATGGGTTCAAACCTCAGTGTCACAATAAAAGCATTTAATAAGCCAGGATAACTAGCACAATAAAATCTCTCTCTCTCTCTCTCTCTCTCTCTCTCTCTCTCTCTCTCTCTCTCTCTCTCTCTCTCTTTCACACACACACACACACACACACACACACACACACACACACAGCTGTGTGGACAGTTCTATGTATATTTACTCTCCTAGCTCTTTTTAGTTTAGCTACTCTTTGATTCTCTCTTTCCTTAATGACCTTTGGAATTTAATTGTGCTATATTGAGAAGAGGAAGATATTTAAATCTCTCTCCTGGCATGGCAGACTGAAAATTGTTTAGCAGTTTCAAAAAGTTTTATTTAACTTCTCATCATTGGTAGTGTCTTGTCAATTTAAGATGACTGTAACTTTGAAAAACCTCTCCCATGTTACTTTCATGTACTAGATGGAAGATTTGACCTTGACTCATGGTTAATATGATGACGTCTTGCCTATAGCTCCATATCATCCAGTGTTAATATTTACATGCATGTCACAAACAGCCATGATAGTGCTTCACCGGGACCCTGTTATGGAATGAGTCAGGTGAATCAGGAGGACAGTACTAAAAATAATTTCTTGATTTCTGCCCAGGAACAGCCAGGGTTAAAATCCATGTTACCGATGGGACATTAGATCATGTCAGTACATCCCATTAAATCTACACCAAACAAATCACAACCCTAGCTGCTTATGTCTTCAAATAGCTTCTGTAGTTCTCCTTTGAGAAACTGTGGCTAAAGAAAAGTCACCTAGAATATGGGTCTTCATGAACTTTAAAAGAATATTTTATAAACTTCATAAAAGCAAAGGCATAATGAAACCCATTAGTCAGGCCTCCCCGCTATTGGCAGTGTTAGAACAACAGAAGGAATGTTGAAGACAAGTCTTCTTCTTCAGTGCCACTGCCTGTAAGATGATCCATTTAGGGACAATCAAGAGCACTTTCCAGGCCCCTGAACAGGGAGTTGTTGGCCGTTGGTGAATGCTAGTGAAGCCCAGTCTTGCTATGTAACCAAACACTAGTCACTCGACTTCTTTGATCTGAGTTGTACTACTTTGAATGTTGAGGTATTAGTAGTACAGGGGAAAAGAACAGTTTGAATAGTAAATGAAAGATATATCCATTGCTTTTTTGAATATCTTACATTCAAATAAATACCAAATTTAAAATAAAGGTCTATAAAAGGGCAACAGCAAAATATGAAAACAAGACACCCCTAAGACTTGTCCTGGGCAACAGCAATATATGAAAGCAAGAGACCCCTTGGCCAAAGGACAATTTTCACTGCATGTGTGCTGTGTATCTGACACATTGGATTTCGAATGTCTATATCATTGATTTGTTTTCTCTTGACTTTGACTTGTGTGTGGTGTCTGATGTGCAGGTGGAGGCTAACAGCAAGGCAGACAGCAGCTGTAGAAGTTCCTGCTCTTATGAGAGTGGAACAGAATCTCTAACTTAGCATTGAAGATGGTGAACTTGAGGTCACAGGTTTCATAATACAGAGTAAGGAAGAAAGTCCAGCTGTATGTTATCTCTGAGGACAGGTAGATTCCTGTTTGACCATCATTTCTTGGGTCTCTCTGGGATCCCAGAATCACCTGGAAAAGAGCCAACTCTTGAAGGGGTCCACACATGCCATTAACCCTGGACTTGCTCTTCCCTCATGGCACTCAATGAGGCCTCAAAAATCTTGCTCTTTCAGGCCAAGTGAGGGCCCCAGGTTATTTTTAGACCCTGTAGTAGATTGACTTGTTCGGTTTAGCAGTGCATGTTCTAAGAAACTACACTTATCGGGGGACTTGGTTGTTCTCTAAGACATTTACACCAATCACTTTGCCACTGGAGCTAGCTTGAGGGAAGAAGGAAACTGGATATACCTTGCTTAGTGTTTCCTCTTCTTTGAGAGAGGTGGGGAGATAAACATGCCACTGGGAGGGCAGAGAGTTGAGGGGAACAGGGAAGGGAAATATGATCAAAATATTTAAATAAAAACCAAAACAAAAAACAAGGCTTGCCTTGAGCCTGGAGGGGACTTACTTAAGAGTTGTGGTCAATTCCTGACACATCCCATGAAATGAGTCACCATTTCAGCACCTCATTGTCTTGTTCTGAAGCTAACTGAATTCCCATGGGCAGAAAACATATTTATTTAACTTTTATTAAGAACTAATGGGGAAGCCTCCAGCAGTCTCCAGAGGTGTCCTTTTCTGTGGCCTCCCCTGTAATTTATGCATTATTTAATCATCAGATGTATTCTTTCAGAGAGCAGGCTGGATTTTCCTCATTTACCACCCACTCCCCCATGCAGAGATAAAATTATTCCCCGAGTATCCTGCATCACGGAATGGTACCTTTTGGAAATGAGAAGATAATGCTGTTTATGTATGAGTGCAAGAGAATTACTTTACTTGTGTGTAGTCACAGTGATTAAGTTGAAATGTCACTGCTGATCTTTCCTTTTCTAAATGTTATACATATTCAAATCCACCCCAATACTTATGATTCTAACTGATGTAGAGGATGTTTAAAATAGGGGAGGATCCAAGTCACCGAACAAAAGCCAGCTGTGTTCTCCACTTCTGGTGAGTGCTGTAAAAAGGTGTGTTAGTAATAGGATCTATATTGGTGATGTCCCCAAGGATATGTTGTCACCTGGGATTTTTATAGGTGAATTAGTACTGTAAGGAGAAGTTGCCTTAACCTCTGAGAAATGTTTTCTGAAGTAATTCGTATTATGTAAACCAAAGGGGTGTGATAGGCTGTGTTGGGAAGTATGGTGGAACAGATAGTGGTGACTCAACTACACAGAGAATTTGGTGAGGGGTAGGAAAAATTGTTCCTCCCACACCCTTGTCTTTCACAGTCTTACCAAAGTTTACCATTGGCACTACTTCTTATTCATAAGAGAAAATGGAGCTGGGGAATGTGAACCAAGTGGGCACCCTTTGGCAGTTGGGTGACTATGCCTTTTTTTTTTTTCCCCTAGAAGGTAGAGAACAGGTCAACTGGGAAGACAGGATAAGACATACATGTGAACTACAGAGTGGGTAGAGCACCTGTAATGGAGACCAGGATTCCAGCCTGTTCTCCTGAAACGTTCTTCCTCTGGCCACAGGCAACCTTGGCCTGTTTGTTAATCACCCACCCTTTCCCCCCTAGATGCTCTGTGCCCTGCTATGGGTTGTTATTTTGCAGAAAGAGATTGAGATTAATCCCATTGATAAATATTGAAATCCGGGTCCTCCCACCTATGAGGAAGATTAACCCTGGGGCTTCTCCAAGGTCTTCTACATTAAGGAGGGAAGAAATGTCCATGCCCTAAGACTATTTTGCTTCGTCTATGAGATCGTGTGTACCATGTTTCTTACAAGTCACCTGCCTTACAGCGGGCACTTTATTTCTCCCATCTTCCATCCTGATGTTCACTGTGGTTCATAGTCCTTCCATATTGTTTTTCTTCTGGCTTGGTTTTTCATGACTGTTGGAGTCCAGGGCATCTTTCAGGTCAATAAGAAAGGCTTAAATAATCCATTTCCCTTCCATGTGACATATAGCCTAGGATTATGGAGACAAGTTAATAGCTAGTTGAGGCATAGTACTGCATCAGTGCCCATCAGGGAGAAACACATATGTTCTAGTTCTACGATGGAATGTCTGTGACAGCCCTGCCTGTATCTGTGCACAGGTAGCTCATCACCCCAGGGGATTCTAATTCTGTTGGATTTTACCAGCAAATGACTGTAACAAAGAAGGGATATATTAAAGTATGCATTAGGGATCCTGGTTATTATAAATTACATTCTTTGAAGTCTCATTTAGATCCAGGAACCAGACTGCATCTGGAAGGCTCTGAGGATTAATCCTTTCAGAATAATAGAGTGTCAGTGATCATTTGGAAAAGTAATTATACCAAATTTAATTATCATGTGTGTCTTTCATTGGCATTGCTGTACATACCCAGCGTACAGCAGGGAACAGACTATCTCAGCACGAGTTCTGGACTGAAGACGGTGGTATAAAACTCTACACGTTGTAATTAAATATCACTTGTATAGGGGGCTTGATGAATACAGAAATTGTGGGTGGGTATGTGTCAGAAACCCATAGCCTACTCAGTAGATGTTTGAGATATTTGAAAAGACTTTTCAAAGTTTTTTTTTATCATATTAGATAGGAAAAACACCCCAATATTTTGAATAAGCTGATAAAAAATGTTTACACTTTTGTTCTCTGTGCTTGTGGTCTCCTGACTTATTTAAGTTGAAGATTATCACAGTGGAGTGAACTAGCCAACAGGACTTTGGTGCCATGAGCACATTTGAGGGAGAGTCGGGGCAGCACAGGACCCATTTGATGGACACATGGACTCTGACAGTGTGGACTCCAGTGTTTTCAGAACTTGCCATATTGGATCATGGCCCCTGAGAGATTCTTGCCTCTATCTTTTTCTCTCTCGTGACTCTTCATTGGCTAGCCCATACTTCTCAGAAATCACCCCTTTCTAGGGCCTTCTTCCGATGGCCCTGCTAGGATGGTGGTCCTGCATATTTGCAGAGCACAGCAGTGCAATTGCTCCTGTGTAGACCTTTTCCTTCTGTTCATTTTTGTACTGGGAGAGCTGTGACCCTTTCCTGGCTCAGTATCAACTTAGCATCAGCTCCCAAGTCCCAGGCGTAGCTCCTTCATTGAAAATGCTCTGTGAATATTTGTTAGAATGGATGATTAAAACCTGAAAGTGCAGGACTTGGTTTCTCCTTTCCTCACATCCCTGTTTATGCTGAAGTCTCAACAAGCAGTCTTCAAATCTGCTGTTTTTATTTGGGCTTTATCTGGAGAAAAAAACCATTATGTTTGAAGCAGGGATCTTCTACTTGATCTGTGGCCAGGAGCTAACTCGTGAACCTCGCTGGGGCTCAGTGAGGACTGTAAAACTGACAGAAAGCATCAGGGAGACGACAAGCTCAAGTAGTGTGTGGGCGATGTTTGCAGGTGGCAGGTGTTGTCTTCTTCCTGCCCGGCCTGTGAAGTACTTTCTGCTTCTATGCCTGAGCCCAGTCTTTCTATTCCCGAATTACTGTCTTAAGACTCTTTCAAGGACACCCAAGCCGAAACCTTTCATATAAAGTCACAAGTACGCTTAGATTAATCAAGTATATGAGGCTGAAGCCTCATCTGGTAGGTGGGAGGGGTTAGTGGACTGTCTATGTTGAAGAGATGCTTTTGCCTTCCGGCTGAGAACCTTCCTGCTTCTCGTAGAATTGGATGGCCCTGTTGGGGTTCAGCACCCATAATATGTAGTTTCTGTTGCGGGGTCTTTCGCCAGAAACTAAATCCTTCCCATCTCTATATCCAAAGTTAAGTGTTGGGTACTGAGTGATCAATTGCCATATGGGGGATCTGTAATTCCCTCCTATGTCATGACACAGAGATCTTAGGGACTATGACACAGTGAAGTGGGGGACTATGCTTTGAGAACACATAGGTTGTGTTTTACCAGCTACTACAGTCAGGCTGACTGCCTTCAACTCTCTTTTCAAGACATGTCTGGTTTAATGATGAATGGATTCGGGATCTCACAGGACCTTCATTGACTCTTGCCATTTTATTTGACAGCAGCTGAATGGGGCATACCCCAAAGGGGTACATTCCAAAAGTGGCCTTGGAGCCAAAGATGTAAGCACATATATTCAATTAATTTTTATCAAAATTTGGAAGTAACATGAGAAGTAGGTCTCCACTTACTTCTTACAGGTGAGTTGCCCGAATCATCCTGGTAAGAACAACATCATACATTTAAAATTCATTGAGCATGACTAAATACCTAACCAGGTAACATTACCATCTGTGTAGGTAAATATTCATGGAGCTCGGAGCATGGATTTCATTTGTGAATGGTCAAATACCTCGGCTCAGAGTTTTAACTTACAATGCTACCTTCAAAGGATATAAAAATAGAACATATTAAAATGTCAGGATGTGTTTTATATATTTATAATAATAGCAGTTAAAGGGTATTATTACCAATGGCTCAACTATGAAGGCTTAGTCAAGAGGATTTGGAAGTTGGTAGTATGAAACACTGTGCTTTGGGGACTCTTTCTTGTATTAATGCCTTGGAATAGCAGGGTACCCTCGGAGGCAGAAGTTGCTTTTCTCTATTAGGTTTAAAATGTCATCACTAATTAGATAAGATTGCAAGTGAGAGCACTCCTATACCAGGCCTGGGGTTTGACTTTATAGACAGAAAATTGAAGGGAGAAATACATTTTCTAAACACATTTTAAAAATAGTTTCCCTTGGAAATTAAAACCATTAAGTGTACATCATTACGAAGATCAGTATTCATGCTTTAAAGAAACAATTTTGCCTTCATTTAATTTGTTTCTCTAAGACCTAATTATGGATTGAATAAAAAAAATGTTATTTTTCTATCACCCTGCAAATCGCCTTTTATCACTCAGGAGGGCACCTTGTTCTGGTTAGAAAGGGTTGTTTCTGAGAAGTTCTTAGTAAAGGAAGTCCGGGGGAGGTTTTCCAGGAGAAAGTTGGTTGTTCATTGAGAAAATAGAATGACTGGATGTGTTCCAGTAATGTGGAAATATGAGAGCCAATGAAGGTGGGATTCGGGGCTTTTCTCAAAAGCAGTTAAGCTCCTTATCCAGGGCCCAGTATGCTGCTATGTAATCCCACAGTGAGCAGAATGACTAAGGCCTATCACCATGATGTCATGCAGAGAACTCCAGGGATGTAGCTGGAGGACAAGCACTCAGTGCCCTTGACTGATACCTATGAATGGAAGTCGAGATCAGTCTTGCGAAGTGACTTGATCCATGGCCAACCTTCAGCCACCATTTTAGCTGGCTCTGAATGGGCTCTAGAATAGCAGCTCTGCCATGCTTATCATGTGTCTGGCATGATCATCAGTATTATATAAATGTCAGCTGATTTAATCCCCCTAAGAGTTCCGTGAGGCAAATGGTATTCTTTTCTCCATTTTATAGACAAGGGATTTGGACAGGCCTAGGTAAGAGGTGAAAATGGTTCAGCTGGGAGGACTCTTTAACCATTGGATTATACTATCTACTGATAGGTCACTCACAACTTGACAGGGGCTGTATGTGCATAGATAATTTGTTCCCATTAACAGCCTTCCACGGAAGGTATGACTCTGACTAGCTGTTGTTCTGGTGGTACCTTCACAGTTGTGTATCTTAGTATGTGCCTGCGTATAGAGTCCCACACTCCTTGAACATGGACTGGCCTGCAACTTTGCTTTAGTCATTGTAATGTGACAGAACAGGACCTCAACCTTCAGACTACTTTTCCCAGTGGGGAAGGAATGACATTTGTCATGTTAAATGTCTGAATAGCCTTAAAGCTCTGTGCTTAGAATAGCAAAGGAGACACTAAAGCCCCCAGATGAATTCCCAGTGCAATGTCCCACCAATGTACAAGCCTTGCGAATAAAGTCATCTTGGGAGGAAATTGTCTAACCTTGCTGTCACCCTTGGCTGATGCCACACACAGTGGAGATGAGCTGTTGTCTAATGTTGCTCGATTGCAAAAACTTCAGCAAGTAAAGCAAAATATTTAGAAAAGATTGTTGTCTTAGACTACAAAGTTTGTAATTATTTGACAATATGTCAATTCTTGCCTTTAAAGATGTAAACTGTGTACACAGAGGTTTTGGAAATGCTCAAAGTTATGTAGCTGAGAAATGGCAGATGCACGAATTGAGTCGAGGAGGGGGCTTACTCAGCTCACTGCTATAATTTGTACCTCCCATTGGCACATCTGTGAGAATTTGCTCAGTGCTCAAAGACTGAGCTTGTCTGAAGCTGTGCAGTGAACACTGTGATAATGGGCATCCTGGGCTCTGTCTACTAGGCCTTTGACATTGACCCCTGTCTACTGAAGCCTGTCTACTGTTGTGGTTAGAGCTTACAACCCCTTTCTTGAAGAGTTCCTTATGTAGGAGAACACTGTAGACAGAGCTGATACCAGAACTTTATAAGTAAGGTATATTGAGCATCATAGCACATAAGGGGGATTATTCCAATTCTGCAGGTAGGAAAACAGAGATGTGGAGATGTAACATGCTCAGAATCACCAGGCATATTTGGCTGTGTTCACCACACAGAATTTGGTCCAACCTTAAAGTTTGTGTCTGCCCTTCACTACCATAATCTCGTGCTGCAGTCTCCATCATAGTATATGAGTAGTTCCTGAACTCTATTCAAATTGAGCCTCCTGCCTTCTTTCTTTCAACAACAAACACCATCCTAAGGATGCTTTGACCACTTGTAAGATCACACAGATTTGGTAGCCTTTCAATACCACTGCTTAGGGACAATTATGTTCATTTCTCTGTACATACAAGCCCCTGAAGTCATCATGAGGGAGGATTTTCTGCCTCTGCTCCATCCATGGACATATTGGTTATCAGTCCTACTAAGCATCTGGAGGCTGACAAAGAACAGCAGTGTTTGTACCAAATGGCATCGTACAGCTATTCTAGAATTTGCCCCGATTTACTACAAGAATTCCTTTTGCAAACACAGCACATGTGATTAGCTGGAAAGTATTCCTAACTGTGGTGGTACCTATTCCTAAGAAAGAGCCAACAAAACAGAAGTAGTAGCATTGAGGCTAGGCCTGGAGGAGAGCAACTAAATAACTGAGTCTTGGGTCTCTGACTTTTTATTCTGTTGGGCTGGTCTATTTCTTTTGTCTGAGATCCCATAGTGATCTCAGAAACATCCTAGCAGCTAACTCCTTGAAGAGGCTGAACATCCATAGCCAACATATGCACACATTATAATAAAAAGCTGCAGGCCAACAATTCTCCATCCTGATCCTTGCTTGTCTCCTCATCAACGGAGGAGTCAGTAACAGTGCTGACCTCATACTGTCAAGAGTATGTGTGTACACTGCTCAGTGCAGCCCCTGGCATCTTCCATATAGCTATCTGTTAGATGAAGAAGGGACAAACAGCTCAATGTATGAGATAGACAGAGACATGGTAGATGTCTGTGTATGTTATGTTGAGAGGGAAATGAGAAAGCAAATGTGGATAGAGTGGGAGACAACCATCGCTAGGGAAGGTTTTGAATTATTTCTAGGAGTCTCCGGTGCATGGCAGGGTCTCATTATCTTTGAGGATGTGACAAGGGCTCTAAGAGGTCAGAGTTCCACATGTTAGGGAAGTAATAACTGAAGCCACAGGCAAGAGAAAAGCCTGTGTAATTCACAAAGCGAGTTCTTTCCTGCGTTTCTCACTGGCATGTGGGGTCCTTAGGCAGGCTGGATGTCACAGCCTAACCACCTGTGCTTATGAGTCTTTCTGGTTTCCTAGGCTCCCAGTAGAGGGGGCAGAAGCCTGTGACCTGAGAATGGCCTCCTCTGCTGGTACATTAGGCTCACTGATGGCAGCAGCCTCCTCCCTATTTCAGCAGTCAGGCCCACGTGGCAAGGTGCTTGTGCTGTTTGCTCCCTCACCAAGAGAGGTGTTTGCTTTACTCTGAAGATGTGTGCTCTATCCCCCCACTTCCTTAAACCAATAGTGCACCACAGCTATGGCTTTGCAGAAATGCATAAGCCTCAGAGAGCTGCTTAAGTGTTCCCATTAATCCATTGAACTATAAGACATACTAAAATGTAGCGTTTTAGGTGTTAAGTTTTAGAAAGGAATTCTTTGATAATTTAATACATATCACCGTTATATGGGAGCTCTTGAGCATAACAGCTTTGTCATGCCCCGAAGACAACAGTTGATAGCATCCTTCCCCAAACGTTGGCTATTGGATCCTTTCCACGTCCTCCTTCATGATGTTCCCTGAGTCTTGGAGGGGCTGACAGAAATACCCTCCTTAAGGATGAACACTCAGTACTTACTCATTTTCGTGCGTGGACAAGTTATGTGTCTTAGCATTCAGTGTACACTGCAGACAGATTTGGCAGGCAGTAGACTCTAATAAAGGCTTGTTTAATTAATGGCTATTTTGATGATTTAGTAGAGAGAATAGTTCTGTGAGCCATTGCTTGGATTTGGAAAATAATCTCTCCATGGAAGCCACCACCACCTGTTGATCATCTGAAGGGTCAGGCTAATGTTATGTAGACTTTTGCTTCCTATGGTGACTTCACTGTATCTTTGTTCCCAAGACAGAGATGTCTCATCACCACATAACAGAGGATAATATTAGAATCCTTAGCTACACTTTGCCCTTAAAACTTGATCAAAAGGTTAAGCTTTACAGCATTTACTGTATGAACTGATACTTATACTTGTAGAGAAATAGTTCCACCATGATGCACTGACCACCATGATACCCTGACAACCCTGAGTGCATATAAGGTAGCTACCAAGATTTAAATGAAAAATATTACCCACCCTATTGGTTAATGCATCTGAACACTTGGTCCTAGCTAGCAGTATACTTTGGGTAAGTTACAAAACCTTGCTGTAGGACAGACTTTCCTGGGGGTAGGCTTGAGACCTTATAGCCTTACCAAACTTCCTGTTCTTTCTCTCTGCTGTTTTCTGACAGAATGTGAACAGCCTGCTTTCTGACTCTGCTGGCATGCCGTACGGTTCCCATCACTATGGACTCTTGTTCTCTTGAACTGAGCCAAGTAACTCTTCCTTGGAGTACTTTTTGGTCATGATACTTTATATTGGCAACACAAAGGGGATTACTGCAGTCACCTAGGCTGAGAGTGAAACTGGGGCTGATGGAAATGTTGATGTAACACCATCTTCCTAGAGCAGGATGGGAAGGAGGCTAGGAGCTGCTATGAGGCTGTCTCTCAATCTTTCTCCACCCCATACAGCTTATGCTTAATACTGAGAGGCTGCCTGCGAAGCTAGCTTGAGAATGTTTTCAATGTCTCTTAGGTTCTAATGAGGTATGTGGCTGCCATGTATAAAGCATCTAGCTAAAGGTTAGGCCAATTTATTGAGAACAACTAAGTTCTTGAATTATTATTACCTGGGCCCTTTTGTCTCATTGCCAGGAAGTTGGCACATTTGGTTGTTCTACACTAACAACAATATGACCTATAGACCTAGCAAGATAGTGCCTCATAATATATTTCACCAGTGTTTCTGCTTGTAAAAATGATATTGAATACTTGTACATTGTAACATATTTATATGTGTATATGTCATTCACAGAAAAGCTCTACTTTTTGTACATTTGATATTCTTTCAGAGAGTAGTAGAATATCCACTGGTAATGTGAGGCCACCTGCAAGGCCTTCCTGTCTTCGAAGTGTTTAGTCACTTTTCAACTTTTATCCTGCAAGCATAGGCCAGAATTTCATTCAGGACCTTCTCTAGTTGTGATGCAAGTTCAGTGTTGCTCCTGAGACTCGATTCCCACCAACTATAACTCATAAAGGGACTGAGAGCTGCCAGTGTGTGTGCTTTGGCCTTGCGCTAATTACAGAGATCATAAAGATATACTCAGGAGGCACATCGGCTCTTTCTACAGTTTATCTATTGCAAGCTTCATTAAAGAATGTGTATTAAAGAAAGGCCATTTGGGGAAGACCGATGTGGTGCTGCCAACTTGTCAGCGTAGGCTGACGATCGTAAGTATGGAGAAGGCACTTCTGCAAGGATACCCTCCAGCTTGCATAATGGCATACAGGAGTGGCTTGAAAACTGTGCTCTGGATTTTCTCATTATAAAAGCAAGTCAAGCTCATTGTACAGTGTTTCAAACATATTAGATTTGAAAATATATGTTAATCATTTATTATAATAATGGGCTAGAGAGATGGCTCAGTAGGTAAGATGCCTTTGGACAGGATGTGCTCATGAGTTCTGATCTCCAGCATTCACATAAAAAGGTGAGATGTGGTTATCTCTGTAGCCCATGTTCTGATGGGGAAGGCAGAGACAGGTAGAGCCTTGGAACTCACTGGCTAGCTAGTCTAGCCATTGGTGAGCTCTAGGCTCTGTGAAGAAATGCTGTTTTCACTCAAAAGTGGGAGGGCAAGATGGCTGGGCATGTAAAATCTCTTGGCAGTATGAGCATCATGACCTGAGTTTAATCCATGAAACACTCAGTGGAATAAGAGAACTGACTCCCAAAATTTGTTATATACATGCACTTTGGAATGAACATGCCTGCTGTCATATGCATACATCGTACACACATGCTGGAGAAAGATAGAGGAAGACACCCAGCAATGACCCTTGGCCTCCACATGTCCTGGCACAATCACACAGACCCACAAAAATGCACTCATACATGTATGCCTACATACACACTGAAAAATAGCAATAGGGCTGAGCATATAGAAAAGTGATTGAGTATTTACTAGATGTGGCAGGAAGCTGAGTTTAATCCAATTCTGGAGAGGGAGATGGGCCAGAGAAGTTCTTTATTAACTTAATAACTTCAGATCTATATATATTATTTATCTTTCATATATTCCCATACCTCTTTATACACACACACACACACACACACACACACACACACACACACACACACACACACATATATATATATATATATTCATGATTTTACACCAAAAGCCCACTAAAAAAATCTTTGGCTTAGAGTATTTTCTTCCATATCACCAAAGGCTTCAGACGTACATGAAAACCCACACACATGGATGTGACAGGGACTGTCTCAGTGAGCATAACAGCTGCTCTGCCGTTCCAAGGCTGCAGTTGTGTCTAGTCTTATTTTGAATGCTATCTTCCACATGACACGTGTCCCCTGCACAAGCCACTCCCAAACTTTTCCCCATACCCACTGTTAAGCATTGTTTAGAAGAAACCTGGATCTATTCTAAAATCTACTTGCTTCACATGCAAGAGACTTACCTCATTTATAATGTCACTGCTAAGAGAAGGGAGCTGTAATCAGGGCAGCCAGGGACTGTGATGGACAACCCAGACTCTGCAAGCCTTCCTGCTCGATTTAATTGCCTTCTTACAAGTTCTTAGCTATTTTCTCAAGATTACAAGAACATAAACACCAGAACATCTACCCGTTTGTCTAGGGTGCTTTTAGTTTCTATCCTCCCTTACCCTCAATGCACCAGCACATCCCTTTTTAACCAACTAAACATTTCTTCAATAACCACAACATTCCCTTTCTCATTATCACACAGGATTGGGATCATGGCATTTTTTTTCATGCTAATACTGATGAACACTGATAACGACAACATGACTAATAGGCATCCCTGATAATGGTGATTATCTCTAACAATCACTTCATTTTTGAGACAGAGTCTTGCTTTGTAGCCCAGGGCAGCCTCATATTCACTGCCTTCCCATCTTAGCCATCAAGTGCAGGTATTACTGATGCTCTGACAACCTTTCTGTTTGTTAATGTTACATCCGGGGGGCTGATCCTAATTTCTTACCTCTTCTCACACAATTGGATTTTTGGTAGTTTCCTTTCTTTTTGCTCACTTTAGATTTTTTTTTTTATTTCCCTGATGATCATCATTGTGCATAACTTTTGTATTTGATATTCATATATGGAAATTTTTAGCAGAAAAATTTCTAGGATTGTCATTGCTTGTCAAGGGATGTATTTCTTGTGCTTTGGATGCATAGTTCTGTTTTCCCTAGTAGAGGAAGTTTTCTCACTAATACAATTATATTAAGATCACTATATCACTACTCTGTATTGCACTTAAAAATAATTTTGTGACCTTGAAACTGGCTTACATGTTTTGTCAGGTTGAATATATTTCTGTGTTTGCCCAATAGTTGACTGTTTTTTTCTATAGAAGTATTTACTCTGGTTTTCTTTCTTTTTAACAGTTCTATATGTGTTTTGTTACAAGGTATTTTGTCTAAAGTCCAAGGCACAGGACCTCCCTGTTCCTATAAGAGCAAATCAGAGGTAGTGGTCAGATGTCAACATTTTTTGCTGGTCATGTATAAGAAGAGTATTGAGTCCTTCTGAATTTTAGTTGAGGGAAGTCTACATACAGTATTGGTAGAATTCCTGCAGATCTTCACATATCAGCTCTGCAGAGGTATTCGTTCTTGCTGGAATTTAGCTAATGATAGAGATGGGTATGAATACCTTCATTTTCTATGATAATTTTAGTGATCATTGTATGGGCTAGTTTTTATGTCAAGTTGATATATGTTGGAATCATCTGAGAAAAGGGAATTGTAATTGAGAAAATGCTTCCATAGAATTGACCCATAGGCAAGTCTTTTGAGCATTTTTTGAGAGATGATTGGTGTGTGAGGGTCTGACTGATTGTGGATGGTGACATTCTTAGGTGTGTGGTCCTGGATTCTACACAAAAAAGCATGAAGAGCATGCCAGTAAGCCTGCTTATCCATGGCTTCTTCATCAGCTCCTGCCCCCAGGTTCTTGCTTGAGATTTTCTGCTCTTTCTTTAATGATAGATTGTGATGTGGAAGAATGAGGTAAATAAATCTTCTCCACTAGTTATTCATGGTAATGATGTTTTATCACAACAAGAGAAACCCTAATTAATACAATAATATTAGATATTATTATATATGTGCTCCGTGGCACACACATCAATAATTGGTAAGGGTACTTCTAAAATGAGTCCTCAAGTAGCATACATTCTAATGAAAAAAA
>NC_137981.1:24387301-24597301 GCF_963924665.1 Micromys minutus | reverse complement strand
TTCAGCAGCTTCTGTCCATTGGTCAGGTGTAAATATTTGCATCTGGCTCTTTCAGCTGCTTGTTGGGTCACTGGAAGGGCACTCATGATAGGCCCCTTTTTGTGAGCACTCTATAAACTCAGTAATAGTGTCAGGTCTTTTGTGGGCTAGTATCTGCTTATCAGTGAGTGCATACTATGCGTGTTATTTTGTTATCTCATTCAAGATGATAGCTTCTATCTCCATTCATTTGCCTAGGAATTTTATAAAGTCATTGTTTCTAATAGTAAGTAGTTTTCCATTGTAGAAATGTACCAGAATTTCTGTATCCATTCCTCTGTTGAAGGACATCTGGGTTCTTTCCAGCTTCTGGCTGTTATAAATAAGGCTGCTATGAACATACATTTTCCTTGTTATATTTTGGAGCATAAATTGTGTATATGCCCAGGAGTGGAATAACTGAGTCTTCAGGTAGTACTGTATCCAATTTTCTGAGGAAGTGCCAGAATGATTTCCAGAGTGTACAGTTTACATCCCACCAAAGGTGGAGAAGTGTTCCTCTTTCTCCACATCCTCCCCAGCATCTGCTGTCACCTGAGTTTTTGATCTTAGCCATTTTGACCGGTGTGAGGTGTAATCTTAGGGTTGTTTTGATTTGCATTTCCCTGATGACTAGGGATATTGAGCATTTTTTTTAGGTGCTTCTCAGCCATTAGGTATTTTTCAGTTGAGAATTCTTTGATTAAATCTGTACCCCATTTTTTAATAGGATTATTTGATTCTCTGGAGTCTAACTTCTTGAGTTCTTTGTATGAATTGGATATTAACCCTCTATCAGATGTAGGATTGGTAAAGACCTTTTCCCAATCTGTTTTTTGCCATTTTCTACTCTTGACAGTGTCCCTATCCTTATAGAAACTTTGCAATTTCATGAGGTCCCATTTGTCAATTCTTGATCTTGGAGCATAAACCATTGGTGTTCTGTTCAGAAAAATTTCCCATGCCTATGTGTTCTAAGCTCTTACCCACTTTCTCTTCTATTAGTTTCAATGTACCTCGTTTTATGTGGAGGTCTTTGATAGCCCCCAAAATCTCGGAGTACCCAAGAAGCAATTCACAGACTTTATGAAGCTCAAAAAGAAGGAAGACCAGAATGTGGATGCCTCAGTCCTTCTTAGAAGGGAGAACAACACACTCATGGGAGGAAATATGGGGACAAATAGAGGAGCATGGATTGAAGAAAAGATTAATCAGAGACTGCCTTACCTGGGAATCCACCCCATATGCAGCCACCAAACCCAAGCTCTATTGCTGATGCCAAGAAGTGCTTACTGTCAGGCGCCAGATATGGATGCCTCCTCAGAGGCTCTGCCAGAGTCATACAGATATAGTTAAGGATGCTTGCAGCTAACCATTGGACTGAATCCCAATGTGAAAGCTAGAGAAAGGACTGAAGGAGCTGAAAGAGTTTGCATCCCTAATGGGAAGAACAATATTGTCAACCAACCAAACCCTCCAGAACTCCCAGGGACTAAAATAACAAACAGCACACATAGAGAGACCCATGGCTCCAGTTACATATGTAGCAGAGGACAGCATGGCCTGACATCAATGGGAGAAGAGGCTTTTGGTCTAGTGAAGGCCTGTTTTCACAGTGTAGGGTAATGCCAAGTCACTTACGTGGAGAGGGTGTGTGGGAGAGGGAGCACCTTCATGGAATCAAGTGGAGGGGGAGGGGGGATGAGAGTGGAAGGAAAGGGGATAACATTTGAAATATAAATACAGAGAATATCCAATAAAAATAGTGTCAGGCTTGGGGACTTTTGAAGATGGATCTCACTTTGGGCCTGTCCCTGGACCTCCTTTTCTCCAGGCTCTTCTCTATTTTTGTCGCTGACATTCTTTTATAGGTCAGAGTTTTTGACTGTGTGATGGCAAGCCCATCCCTCACTTGATGCCCTGTCTTTCTGCTGGACATGGGCTCTACAATTTCCTTGTTTCTACTATAAAATATTTCATCTAAGGTCCCTCGCTTTGAGTCCTGAGTGTCTCATTCCTCCCTGGTTTCTGGTACATTCTGGAGGGAACCCCACCTCCTACTTCTTGAGGTTTCCTGTTTTTCATTCTTTTTGCTGGCCCTTAGGGCTTCAGTCCTTTTTTCACACCCAATACCCTTCCCTCTCCCCTCTCCCCTCTTTCCCTCTTCCCCTCTTCTCCTCTTCCCCTCTTCCCCTCTTCTCCTCTTCCCCTCTTCCCTTCTTCCCCTCTTCCTCTCTAACCCTCCTCTCTTGCCCTCCTCCCCTCCCTGTACCCTTTCCTACCCACATCCCCCTTCTTCCCCTCTCCTTTGATTGCTTTCTTCTTTCTCTCAAATGGGATTGAGGTGTCCTCACTTGGGCCCTTTGACTTGTTAACATTTTTGGGTTTTATGGATTGTTTCCTGGGTATTCTGTGATTTTTTTGGAGCTAATATTCACTTAGTGAGCACACACCATGCATGTCTTTTCAGGTCTAAGTTACTTCACTCAGGATGATATTTTCCAGTTCCATCCATTTGTCTGCAAAACTCAGGATGATCTCATTCTTAATACTTGAGTAGTATTCCATTGTGTAAATAAACCACATTTACACATTTTCTTTATCCATTCTTCTGTTGTGGGACATCTGGGTTGTTTTCAGCTTCTGGTTATCACAAACAAGGCTGCTATGAACATAGTGGAACATGTGTCCTGTGTCATGGTGGGACATTTTTTGAAATATACCCAAGAGTGATATACTTGGATCTTCAGATAGATCTATTTTCAGTTTTCTGAGGAATCTTCAGATTGATTTTCAGAGTAGTTTTACCAGTTTGCAAATCCCACCAACAATGGAGAAATGTTCCGCTTTCTTCATATCCTCGGCAACATGTGCTGTCACCTGAGGTTTTGATTTTAGTCATTCTGATTGGAGTAAGGTGGAATTTAAGGGTTTTTTAATTTGCATTTCCCAGATCATTAAGGGCGTTGTACATTTCATTAAGTTCTTCTCAGCAATTCCACATTTCTCTGTTGTGAATTCTCTATTTAGTTTTATAACCAATTTTTTGAGTGGGTTGTTTGGTATTTTGGAGGTTAACTTCTTGAGATCTTTATATATTTTGCACATTAGCCCTCTATCAGATATGGAGTTAGTGTTTATTTTTTCTCCAACCTGTAGGTTCCAATTTGCCCTATCGACTATGTCCTTTGCCTTATAGAAGCTTTCCAGTTTCATGAGG
The DNA here is from genome assembly GCF_963924665.1 of Micromys minutus. Taxonomy (NCBI): domain Eukaryota; kingdom Metazoa; phylum Chordata; class Mammalia; order Rodentia; family Muridae; genus Micromys; species Micromys minutus. Next base: position 24,594,063 of record NC_137981.1, on the reverse strand, counting down.
TCTCACTTATCAATTCTTGATCTTAGATTGTGAGCCATTGGAGTTCTGTTTGGGAAATTACCTTCAGTGACAATGAGCTCAAGGCACTTTCCCAGTTTTTCCTCTTTTAGATTCAGTGTATCTGGTTTTATGCTGAAGTCTTTGATCCACTTGGACTTGAGCTTTGTGAAAGGTGACAAATATGGGACTATTTTCAATTTTTTGCATACAGAGAGCAGTTAGACCAACACCATTTATTAAAGAAGCTTTTTTTTTTCAATTGTGTATTTTTGGCTTCTTTGTCAAAAATCAAGTGTCCATAAGTTTGTGGTTTTATTTCTGGGTCTTTAGTTCTATTTCTTTGATCGACATGTCTGTCTCTATACCAATACCATGCAATTTTTATCACTATTGCTCTGTATTATAGCTTGAGGTTAGGGATGGTGGTTCCCCCAGTAGTTCTTCTATTGTTAAGCATTGTTTTTGAGATTCTGTTTTTTTTTTTTTTTTTTTTGCCTTTCCAGATAAATTTGAGAATTGTTCTTTCCATGTCTTGGAAGAATTGTGTTGGGTTTTTGATGGAGATTGCATTGAATCTGTAGATTGCCTTTGGTAAAATAACAATAATATATGAAAATTGATTAATATAATCCACTATATAAGCAAACTCAAAGCAAAAATATCACTTGATAATCTCCTTAGATGTTGAAAAAGCATTTGACAAAATATAACACCCCTTCGTGTTAAAAGTATTGGTAAGATCAGGATTTCAAGGCCTATACAATAAAACACAATAAAAGCAGTATACAGCAAACCAGTAGCCAACATTAAACTAAATGGTAAGAAACTCAAAGCAATCTCACTAAAACTGGGGACAAGACAAGGATGCTCACTCTCCCTGCATCTATTCAATATGGTACTTGTAGTTCTAGGTAGAACAATAAGACAACACAAATAGATCAAGTGGATACAAATGGCAAATAAGAGGTAACGGTATCACTATTTGTAGATGAATGATAGTATACATAAGAAACCTCCCAAATTCTACCAGATAATTTCATAGTTGAGAAACTACTTCAGCAAAGTGGCTGGATATAAAATTAATTCAAATAGGTCAGTAGTTTTCCTTTATACAAATGATAAGCAGGCTGAAAGAACTCTATCCAAACAAGTAAGAGATCTGTATCACAATAACCTCAAGTCTTTCAAGGAAGAAATTGAAGAAAATCTCAGAAAATAGAGAGATCTCCCATGCTCATAGATTGGTAGAATTAACAGCAAAAATGAGCTATCCTCATTCATATTGCTTCCTTCTTCTCTCACTTCCTTCTTACTCCTAGCCCCCTTTCCTCCTTCAGTACTGAGGACAGAATTGAGAACACTGTCTATAAAAGACAAACACTTTACCCTTGAACTTTATTTCCAGATTATCCTCAGTTTCTTACCACAAGAATCAAAAACTAGTATCTAGGGTTTTACTGCTGCGAACAGGCACCATGACCAAGGCAAGTCTTATAAAGGGCAACATTTAATTGGGGCTGGCTTGTAGGTTCTAAATTTCAGTCCAATATCATCAAGGCGGAAGCATGGTAGCATCCAGGCAAACATGGTAAAGGAGAAACTGAGAGTTCTACATGTACATCTGAAGTCTGCTAATAGAACACTGGTCTCCAGCCAGCCGGAATAAGGGGCTCAATGCCCACACCCATAGTGTCACGCCTACTCCAAAAAGGTCACACATACTAAAATAGGGTGACACCTTCTAATGCTGCCATTCCCTGGGTCAAGGATATACAAATCATCATAGCTAGTAATTTCATTTTTACTTTATTCATAAACATACTGCACACTCAGAGTTCTTGTATGTGACAAGATCTGAGATAGTGTGAACATATCCATCATAGTTCAAGTGTCATTATTTTAGAGGCCACAGGAATATGGAAAGTGACAAACTATTCCATGGTTATAAGATGAGCACATGGTCAAATACATCAGAAACTGTTACTCTTGATTCATAACAAATGAACCAAACATTTGATGAGCAATGATTAAGTTATATTGTGTCCTATCATAATAATAATTATATCTCACAGATTCTAAATGCTTGGCTGGTTGAGATTTTGCTTCTTGTGACACTTAGTTATACTCATGTGGATTCAAGAAGGTTCATCTCTATGACCTCCACCCCGATAAAGGTTGAGCTCATCAGAAACTATTTGCAAGGGCATCTGTGTTCAGTCCTGTGATGGTTTGCATAAGCTTGGCCCAGGGAGTGGCACTATTAGAAGGTGTGGCCTTGTTGGAGGAAGTGTGTCACTCTGGGAATGGGCTTGAAGACACTCCTCCTAGCTGCCTGAGGATTCTCAGTCTGTCCCTGGTTTCCTATGGATGAAGATGTAGAACTCTCAGCTCCTCCTGCACCATGCCTGCCTGGATGTTGCCATGTTCTTGTCTTGAAGATAATGGACTACACCTCTGAACCTGTAAGCCAGCCTCAATTAAATGTTGCTATTTATAAGACTTGCCTTGATCATGGTGTCTGTTCACAGTAATAAAACCGTAAGATAAGCCTTTTCTGCCCTCCAACCATAGAACCATTGAATCTCTCACATATTGGCTGGCTTCTCCTACAGTATGGGTCTTAGGAAGACTAAGTAGATATTCAGAAGTCATATGACATTACTTCTTCTAAAATTTACAAATTATGAATGAAGCTAGTTGTAGAATGCAAAGCTTCATTCCATTACGACTTTGGCTCAAGGCCTAGAATCTTTCCAGATTGATGTAGAGATGAAGATTGTTGGGTGCAGGTTCTTGGTTGCAGTTCCTTTTAATCTGAAGACCTAAGTCTGAAGAGTTAAGTCATATGACTTCCTTCTGCTCAACCTTACAAGATAAGAGAAGGAGATGTTAGATGCAATACATATTTCCATTCACAAGGGAGGAATTAGACACGCTATGACCACTGGTCCATTATGTTTCTAATATCTCCCTGGATGAATCTCGTTAACTCTGTGATTAGAACTTCTTGCTTCTAGAGGACACAAGTCTCTTGACACTAGATTTTAAGATATTTTATATTGCTTTTATGTGATAGTACCTTCCATTAGTACTATAAACGCTGGGTTCTAACAGTCTTCTCATGTTTATTTCTGCCTACAAAAGTTAGGAGATTTAAAAAGAATGTTATTTTGTATTCTCTCAGTTCAATTTAATAGATTTAGGGCATGTGTTTGTCTAAGTCCTCTAAGACCTCTTTGGGCTTATTGTTAAGTTTGTTGATTGCTGGTTATATTAGATGATGGTCCACAAATACATTTCTTTGAGACAGGATCTTCTTTCCCTTGAGTTTTCTAAAGGATGCTGTGGGGCTTTTGAAATTCTGTTTTTTGAAGAAACATTTCTTGATACATCCCTTTCCTTATTTCTTTGAAATATCTCTGAGACACCAGCTTAAATAATTATAAGGTCTTAAGAAATGTTTTGGTTTTTTTTTTTTTTTTTTTTTTTTTTTTTTTATCTTTTACTCTACTTTCCTGGGACTACATTGTTTTTTTTTTTCCCCTGAGAATTTTTCAGGATTTCATTTTGAATTGAGAATACTTCTTCTTCTTCTTCTTCTTCTTCTTCTTCTTCTTCTTCTTCTTCTTCTTCTTCTTCTTCTTCTTCTTCTTCTTCTTCTTCTTCTTCTTCTTCTTCTTCTTCTTTTTCTTCTTCTTCTCCTCCTCCTCCTCCTCCTCCTTCTCCTCCTCCTCCTTCTCCTCCTCCTCCTCTTCCTTCTTCATCTTCTTCTCCTTCATACTCTTCATACTCCTCTTCCTCTTCATCCTCTTCTCCCCCTTCGCTTCTTCTTGTTGTTGTATACGAAGAGACAGAAATAATTTTATTTTTTTAATACAACCTATCTTGGGTTCTATATATCATTCCTAAGTTCTTCTTTAAAGTAGTATTTCTTCTCTTGTTTAGCTGTGAACTATCTTTATATTGTGCATGATTATAATACATGGCAATGAAACACAAAGGACTCTGCAAAGTTCTGCCTATAGTTCTCAACTCTATTAGGTTATTTAACAAATTTCTTACATTTTATATTTATGCAGGGGCATTGTTCTTAACTTTACTATCACAGCGTAGCAAAGTCAACTTTTATTTCATCTCTCAATGTTTTATTTGGGTTTTTGTAGACAAAATTCTTTGAATTTTCATACACAAATTTTTCTTAGAATCCTTCTATTTCTTCAACTTAATCTCAATTTCAGTTGTGTATATTTTATAATATTTTCTTTCACTTATGCCATATTACCAAGTATAAAATTCTATAAATATAAATACATTACAAAATTGAGTATTATGGGTAAAATTATTTTAGAGCTTTTGGATTCTGTATGTCAGAGGTTTGGTCAAGACTCAGCTTTGCAAATCCTCTGGTGTCAATTGAGGTCATTTGATAATACTCTTCTAACTGATGAGCTGGTATTAAGGTTTCAATTGATTGTACTATATTTAAGAGTGCTGTGGCAGAAGGGGCTGGAAGGCTGATTTTGGGGTTGATGGGTGGAATACCCTCTGTTCTACCCAAGCATGGTGGTCTCAGTGTTGTACTACTTATATTACATATAGAGTATCTAAGTGGTTCCCAATTGGCCATTAATGAGGCTGATTCTATCTTCCAAGAGAGTTTTGACAGTGTCTGAGTTATTTTTATTGTCACCCTGTAGGATGCTATTGACGTCTACGTGATAAAGGTTAAAGATGCTGCAAAACATTTTATAAGCCATTGAATAATAAGTCTTCCATAAAAAAATAAGACAAAGAGTTACCTGACATGAAATACCAATGATGTCAAGGGCGAAGATCATTACTATAGACTGAATAGTTCAAGAGAACAAGGCAGAGGGTGCCTGACATTTTCTAGCCACACTTTAAAGACATGAAGTGTGAAAATAAGACCATATCAAAAGGGAGAAGAGTTTGAATGTTTTGTTTTTGTTTGTTTTGTTTTTGAGATAGTATCTCACCATATTGCCCTGGCTATTCTAAAACTGGCTATACATACTAAGCTTGCCTTGAAATCATAGAGACCACCTACTAAATTCTGCTTTTGATTGAATATAAAGAAGTTACTTTACAGAAGAGCATGTGGGGAGTTCAGTGGCACAGTAGTTATATTCTAGAAGTGTATGTGGAATGACAGGTATCAGAATAAACTTTGAGATACAGTTTGCCAAAGAAGCTGACATGGAAATCCAAATGTAAAAGATGCCGTGAACTAGGGTTAGTGCAATGCCTCAGGAATGCAGGGAGATGAGCCGTATCTGTTCAGAGGGTGAGGGGATCAGGTTTTTTCAAACAGGGAAAATAATTTAAGAAACAACACATTAAACCTTTTAAGAAAGACAATTCTTTAGAAATATGACTGAGGCAAAGGGGAGATTATTCAGGACAAAGGAAATGATAGAAGTAAATACTGATAGTCAATCACTAGTACATAATGTCCACTTTCTTTACTCTAACCTACAACTTTGTGAGTTAAGTTTGTCTGAACCACTTAACCCACTGAATATTTTACCATAAATCTCATCAACTATAGAACCCTTGGAAATGTATTATGTAGTCATTTGTGGAAAATCCTGGTGGTCCCTAGTAGATCTTCAATGTATTTGTTCATACAATGGATATTATAAAGCATGGGCTATGAGAAATCATGTGATATATTTAGTTTGTAAAAGTTAAAAAAAAAAAAAGAAAGCCAAAACACAAAAACAATAGCAAAAATATCCAATGTAGCATGGAAGTTGTTTTTTCACAGTACAGTGTTTCAGAGTGTGAAGGAAATAGTCAGACTCTGTGCTTGGAAATATTGCAAAGACTTAGAATCAATGACCTAGAAATAAATTTTCTAAAGTATACCTCATCAGGTAAGACCAGCCAGATGAGAGAGAGCCAAGCATGGGATGTGAATCAGAGAGATAAGTTTTATCTGGTAGAGAAGAAAGGCTGCGCCCAAAGTTCTCTAATAGAAATGACCTTGGCTTGAGAGAGACCACGACAGGCAGCCAAGGGCACTGGCTGAGGTGGGTGTTAGAGGAACAAATGGAAAGTGTAGTGTTGGTTGAATTTGAATAATAGACCTGGACTTTAGGAGTCTTGGAGTCCTTGACAAGGATTATCCATGTTTCACATGAGATACTGTTATCACAAGGTGATAACAATAAAATTATTCCCATCTTAGAACAGAAAAGAAAGAAAACTCTAGAACTCGATGGAGATGAATAGATAAGAGTCCTGGTAGGTCAAAGTTCTGGACAAGATATGATGGCACTATAAACCAATCACTGTGCTTTTCACGTTTTGCTGTGCCCTAGTCTGACCTGGTTAGATCCAGGCACTCATTCAATTGACATGGGGTAGACTGAGGGTGAGATTCTGCCAGTTCCCAGAACATATACACTGACAGAGGTCCAGAGTAAAGGCAAGGTGCCTTTTTAATGACAAGTTTTGTTGATGGATTAATTAATTATTAGCTAGTTGTGGTACTGAGGCTCTAACCCAGCACCTTGTGAGTTCCAAGTCTGTGCTCTTCTACTGAGTTACGTCTCCTGCCTTAGATGGCATTAATTTAATCTGTTTTACCAATGCTTTTCTACCATTCAAAACATTAGTTTTCAACACAAAATCATTTGAAAGAGAAAACCTAGCTCAGAGACCTCAAACCATTATAAATGAGTCAGCACAGAAGGAGCCAGCCTTTTATAGTGCTTCTGGTTCAGGATGTAATATGGGTTTGTTAAAAATCTAGAATTATCAGGAAGCATAACATCACAGGCAATGAGGAGGAAGTGCCCAGGGGGTGATGAAAAACAATAATTTCCTAATAAGATTTTATTAAGGAAATCAAAATGAAGAAGCAATAGTTTCTGTCTTAGAGAGATTATCTGTTTTTGAATGGATGGACATGAAATTTTAATAGATTGTGCAGAGCATTACCATAGCTCTATGTCAGGACATGATAGGCTTGACAAAGGAAGATGCTCACTCCTGAAGATGTGAGAGATCATCATAAGAGGGGGTTTAAACCATAAATAGAAATTAAAGAAGAAAGGGAAATGATTGTGACCAGGGGGAGGAGATGCTCCAGGACTTAGCAAGGGTGTTATGGGAGACACCCACCTCTTTTTTTAAAATATATAGAGATTCGCAGAACAGGCTTGCAGAGTATAACTTGTCAGAATTCTGAATGGTGAATAATGTGTACTGTATAGTCAATTCTGATCAATACAAACTAATGAAACTTAGAAAGCGATTAGTGTGAGTTTGAGCATAATATAGACAGGAGAGAGAAAAACACAGACTCCATGAGAGCTACAGATAAGGATATTTAAGCTTAAGGAGAGGGATTAACTAGCTGAAGTCACTTGCTAAAGATTTCAGGCTCACAGTAGAAGAAATGGGATTCTAGCCTGGGTTGTTCTGCTGTGCCATTACCAGAACATCCAGTTTATTTGAAGAGACAAAACCAATACACCTAAGACAATTAAAGAGAGATACAAAGCCAACCTTACAGCCATAAGCTAGATCACTGTGTAGTTTCAAAATGAAAACTGCTTTGTTGTTTTTCTTGTGATTATAAAAGCAATGCTTCCTCTCTGTACAACAATTCACATATTACAGAACTGTATTGTGCCAGAGAGAATGTCCCCTGAACCCTTATGGCTCCAATAAAGCCCAAAACAGCTACTTATAGCAGCCTTTGTGCTTAGGCAAATGTATCATCTCACAAACTGAAATGAGCATTAGGAAAAGTTGGAACATACTAGGTTTAACATTAAATAATCACCACCCTAATGGAACTATTTGCAGGTAAAACTTCACCTACAATCTTTGTGTGCTTATTTTTGAGACAGAGTCTTGTTATGCAGCTCAGGATAGCATTAAACTTATGACACTTTTCCTGCCTCAGCCTTCCATGGGTTAGAATTAAAAGTATATGCTGCCATACATGGCTTTATTTTATTCTCAAACATTTAAGCACTTTCATTTGCTTTTTTCTTTTTTTTTCTTACTGATTGATTAAAAAAAAAAAGAAGGATACATTTACAGATTTTTAAAGACATTTTGGCATAACATTATATGAATATTTTTGTCAGTGCTTAATTCTTTTAGAGGCTTGTTAGCATGCATAGAAATCCCACTAGTTACCATATGCATGAAGGACATGTAGGACAGAGCATAATATGGAAACAGATTTCTTGTTGGGTATAGATTAAGCATAATGATCTGTGAGTACCAAAAATTGCCACAATGCTATTATCTTAGCTCTTGGATTATTAATGATTTGAGGTTCAGGTATACCACACTCTGAGAGAGTGCTATACATTTATTTGTTTCCCTATGAAGGACTGAGGCTTTCTTTCTTTCTTTCTTTCTTTTTCTTTTTTTCTTTTTTTTTTTTGGCCTTTGTTTTTCTTGAGCTTCATATAGTCTGTGAGTTGTTTCTGGGGTATTCAGAGGTTTCTGGGGTTAGTGTCCAATTATCAGTGACTGCATATTATGTCTGTTCTTTTGTGACTGGGTTATCTCACTCAGGATGATATTCTCTAGATGCATCCATTTACTTAAGAATTCCATAAAGTCATTGTTTCTGATAGCTGAGTAGTACTCCATTGTGTAAATGTACCACAATTTTTGTTTCCATTCATCTACTGAAGGACATCTGGGTTCTTTCCAGCTTCTGGCTATTATAAATATGACTGCTATGAACATTGTGGTGCATGTGTCTTTGTTGTATGTTGAAGTTTCTCTGGGGTATATGCCCAGAAGTGGAATAACTGGGTCTTCAGGTAGTACTATGTCCAATTTTCTAGGAACTGCCAGACTGATTTCCAGAGTGGTTGTATCAGTTTACAACACCACCAACAGTGGAGAAGTGTTCCTCTTTCTCCACATCCTCGCCAGCATCTGCTGTCATCTGAATTTTTGATCTTAGCCATTCTGACTGGTGTGGGGTGGAATCTCAGGGTTGTTTTGATGTGCATTTTCCTGATGACTAATGATGTCCAGCATTTCCTTAGATGCTTCTCAGCCATTCGATATTCCTCAATTGAGAACTTTTTGTTTAGCTCTGTATCCCATTTTTTAATAGGATTGTTTGATTCTCTGGTGTCTAACTTCTTAAGTTCTTTGTATACCTTGGATATTAGGCCTCTATCAGATGTGGGGTTGGTAAAGATCTTTTCCAACTCTATTGGCTGCCGTTTTGTTTTCTTAGCCTTACAAAAACTTTGCAATCTCATTAAGTCCCATTTGTTGATCTTTGACCTTAGAGCACAAGCCATTGGTGTTCTGTTTAGGATCTTTTCTCCTGTGCCTATGTGTTCTATGGTTTTTGCTACTTTCTTTTCTAATAGTTTCAGTGTATCTGGTTTAATGTGGAGATCTTTGATCCACTTGCACTTGAGCTTTGTACAGGGAGATAGGTAAGGGGCTATTTTCATTCTTCTGCATGCTGAGTGCCAGTTGAACCAACACCATTTGTTGAAGAGGCTGTCCTTTTTCCATTGAATGTTTACAGCTCCTTTGTCAAAAATCAGGTGACCATGTATGTGAGGGCTCCTTTCTGGATCTTATATTCTATTCCATTGATCCACATGCCTATCTCTGTACCAGTACCATGCAGTTTTTAACTATATTGCCTTGTAATATAGCTTGAGGTCAGGGATGGTGATTCCTGAAGATGTTTTCTTGTTGTTGAGGATGGATTTCGCTATTCTAGAATTTTGTTATTCCAGATGAAATTGCACATTGCTCTTTCTAACTCTATGAAGAATTGGGTTGGAATTTTGATGGGGATCGCATTGAATCTGTAGATTGCTTTTGGTAAGATGGCCATTTTTACAATGTTGATCCTTCCAACCCATGAGTATTGGAGAGTGAGTATTGGAGATCTTCCTCAATTTACTTCTTGAGAGATTGGAAGTTCTTATCATACAGGTCCTTCTCTTGCTTAGTTAGAGTCACACCAAGGTATTTCATATTGTCTGTTACTATTGTTGCTGAGACAATACTGTGACAAAAGTAACGTAATGGAGACCATGTTTATTTAGACGTACTATTCAAGGTTGAATGACTATCTTGGTAGGAAACTGTGGGACAATTGTTCACATTACATCCACACCAAGAAGGCAGAGAGACAAATGCCTCTGCTCAATCCAGTTTCTTCTTTTTATTCAGTTCAGTACTCCTGCCCATGGAGTGGTGCTGGCCATGGTTAAAGTTGCCCTTCCTACCTTAATTACCCTGACCTGGATAATCCCTCTTGTACATACCCAGAGGCCAACCTAAATGCAGATCACCCCTTACAGAATTTCCCACAGGCTCCTCTCGCCTAGGCATTTTCTAGATCCTGTCCTAGTGATAGTCAACAGTCACAACAGTTAATTTCTGGCCACTTGATGCCACATAGCTCCCAGGAGCTAAAGTACCATCACTCAAGTGTCCTGCTGTGGGTTGTATTGTTACTTTGAGAATCTTTCCCTCTAATTATTCTTTCCAGATGGTCTTAGATGTGTCAGATGATAAGTTGGTCCCATTTGTCAGCACATGGTTTTTTCATTTTCAAAATATTTATATGAGCATGCAAAGCATTTTAGGTGCCATTATACATACCCATTTTATAAATACAGATAAATCTATCTTAGTGTATTATTACTGCCAGGACACTCAAAACATAGACTACTTGTATTACCATCAAGAACCTCAGCTTCTTCTTGCATGTAATACTTTCCTTCTATTCCCAGCCTCAGGCAACCACAGCCATATTTTCATTACCTGTAATATTACCTTGGTGAGATTGTCATATAAATAGAACCATGAAGTATGGAGTCTTTTGTGTCTGGCCTCATTCACATACTTTAATGCTTCTGAGCTTCATCTGTGTTGATGCATGGATCTGTAGCTTGCTGAATTTTAGTTCTGGGACAGTATTTGGTTGCATAGATGTGCCATAATTTGTTTATCTATTCATCTGCTGACCAGTCTGGAGCCTCTATTTTATTTTGCTATTATGAATAAAGCTTCTACAAAAATTCTCATACAGATATTTTTATGAAGATACTTTAGATTTCTTTGTAGAAGGCCTAGAGGTAGATTTGCTTGGTTTTATGGTAGCTGTATGTTTATTTTGTAACAAAGTACCATATTGCCTTCTAGTGTGAAGCATATAATACACCCCATATCTTCAATAGCATTTCATAATTTCCATCTTGGATTTGGGCCTATTTTATTGAGTTTTTGCAGTTTCTCATGATTCAGAAGAACATACACATTTCTTGTATATATGTAGCTTTTTAATATGTAATTTATAAAGTTATGTTCTCTATTTTTGAAAATTAAGTGTAAGTCTTCTTCAGATATAGCCACTATGAGTCTTGTATTGACTATCTGCAAACTTAGCACTATCTTATAATTCTTGGGTGCTATGTCATATTTTTAGTGGGAACTTGGTAGTGTGTCACTTTCCTTGCATGTATCTTGAATTATTTCATTTCAGCTGGAATTGCTAGAGAAAAACAAAGAATAAACACTTCACAGTATAGGCATACACCAAAACTTTGTAAACAAGGACTCCAAAAGGCTTGGATTGACCCTAATAACTGGCAAATGGAATTGCATGAAATAAAAAATAAGTATAGCAAAAGAATGATGAGGATCATCTTCTGTCATTAGAGGATGGACCATAGAATGGTAGAAATCTTTGCAGCTACCTTTTATACAGAGGAGTAGTAGCTACAACATATAAAGATCTACAAAATTAAATCTTCTAGTCAGTAAGTAAACTAATAAGCTGAGCATTTTCAAAAATATTCAATACCCTTGACCATCAGGGAAGTGCAAATTAAAACGCTGAGATTTTGTTTCACCTCAGTCAGAACATCAGGGACACAAATGAAAAAATGGTATGGATGAGAGGAAAGAGGACCTTTCTTCAATGGTCTGAACACGTACTAATGCAGCTACTGTGGAAATCAGTATGGGAGATTCTAAGATAAACTGGTGGATGAATGGATCGATGGATGCATGGGTGGATGGATGGATGGATGGATGGATGGATGGATGGATGGATGGATGGATGGATGGATGGATGGACAAATGAATGGATGAATGGGTGGGTGGATGGATAGATAGATAGATAGATAGATAGATAGATAGAGAGAGAGAGAGAGAGAGAGAGAGAGACCGACCAATCATATGCTGCCACTCCTGGATATGTATTCAATGACCCTAAGTCTTATTACCCTATTGTAAAAATAGTTGGACATAATAATGTTAGATAGTTGTTCAAAATATCTAGACAATGCTCTTGATGTTCATCAGTAGATGAGTCAACAAAATTCAGGGTACTCAGAAGAGAGCTCTGTCAGTAATATGTTTGCTGCATACACATGGAGACCTGAGTATGGATTACCAGAACTCATGTAAAAAGCCAAGTGTGGTGGCACACATTTTCACAGCACTAGGGAGTCAGAGGCAGGAGGATCCTTATTGGCTAGTTATATGTTTAGACAACAAACATATGTTTATGTTAGCTTCAAAAATAAAGGAAGAGAATGGCAAAGGAAGATACCTTACCCAATGTTGACATCTGGTACCCACATGCATATATGTTTGTGCACAAACATAAATAAATAAGTAAATAAAAATATGTTAAATTATGGTATTTTTATTTAGCTATAAATTATAATGAAATCATGATAATTTTAAGAAAATAAATGAAGCTGGAAATTTATAATAAATGAAATTACTTAAATTCAGAAAGAAATAATGTATTTTCTCCTATCTAAGATTAAGCTGATACAACCACTCTGGAAATCAGTCTCGCGGTTCCTCAGAAAATTGGACATAGTCCTACCTGAAGACCCAGTTATTCCACTTCTGGGCATATACCCCAGAGATGCTCCAGTGTACAATAAGGACACATCCACCATAATGTTCATAGCAGCCCTATTTTTTTTTCTCTTACAACTTTATTTTTTGAAAAAAGAGGGGTACATATTCCTCAGTCCTTCTAAGGAAAAAAAAAAGATAAGTGCATAACACCCTTTCAGAGTGTAGTATACCTGGACCTTAAATCATTAATAATTGAAGAGCTAAGAATATAGCCTTGTGGCAATTTTTGGTGTTCAAAAATTGTGTTTAATCTATGCACACCAAGAAAACTCTGACTGATTCCATGTTACATTCTGTCCTACATGTACTTTATGCTTATGGTAACTAGTAGATTTCAATGCATGCTATTAAACCTCTAAAAGAATTAAGTACTGACAAAAATATATTCATATAGTGTTATGCCAAAAGGCCTTTAAAAATCTGTACATATATCTCTCTTTTTAAAAAAAAGTTGTAAGAAAAAATATATTTTAAATATGATATTTATTTTACAGATGTATATATGTATATAGATAATTTATGTCTATAATGACATTCATTTACTATACTCACGGGTGAGTATAAGCATTGGAACTAGGAAGGGAGAAAACAGAGTCCTAGGAGAGGGAGAAATTTTACAGAAAGCCTTTTCTGGTGCCAGTCCGTTCATCCCAGTGAGCTTTCGGTTTCTTGAGCTTTGGTGTGCCCATTGCTGCCACCATGAGCCGTCTGTTCTGGCAATGGTGGTGCATCCGGTTTTTCTCATCTTCCTCTTTGGTGTCACTGGACAACTTTTCGTTTCTCCTTTGTTGAAGGTTTGTCATGAAGCTTCTGTATGACACAGTTCTCTTCCTACTTCACTCTTATTTCTGATTCTGACAGTTTTGCCCTCTGCTGGGGCAAGTTATTCTGGGGTTGACTTTAAGATGCTGTAACTCTCACCAAGTGCTCAATTTCTTGTGCAAATGGCCTTGGTTGAGATAGAGTCTTTCATTTCTGCCCTGTCAGAGTGAGTCACCATCCTATAGAGTGTCTGGGAACTTAATGAGTTTATCTGCCCCTTTCTCAGCAGTAGTTTATTAACAAGGTGCTGACTGACAGCTTCTGCAATTTAAGCCCTCCATACTAGTCTTAGAGCCTCTCACAGGGTACAATCCTCCATATGAATCCCCCAATGAGACATTGCTTTAGGAATCTTGGCCAAAGAATTTACCATTCTGCTCTCAGATGCTCACACTCTGCTTCTCAGATGTTGTCTTGCTTCTAAGCACATCTTCCCTGCATTTGGCTTGGCTTATGAGTTGTAATTGACAATTGGCTGAGAAACTAGTCACTGGTAAAGTGGCTGTTGAGCATGTGTGAGGCCTTTGATTCAATCTCCTGCACCCCTTTCCTAAAAAATAAAGGACTTGTAATCAATTTTCTGGAATGATTGCTGGCTAAATGTCCAATTCAAGCTCACTCAGGATAATCAGTTCTTCTTCACCTTGTTCTCCATCCAAGCCTGTGATGCTTTGAAGCCTACACTGAGCCCATTTGTCTTACAATAATAGCAGGCAACTGAATGAAAATCGCAGAGGCCATATTATTTTAGGAAAGCCCTTGCAGTGACATAATAAACCAAAACACTGCTGCCACCATACCTGTAGCCTCTGTCTCTATGACGCTGTCTATACGCTGCCCATGCCAGTCCTGGGTTGATAAGAAGAGAGTTCACTTGGGACCTTAGCTCTGGTTATAAAATGAATTTCTAATTCTAGTTCTCTCTTGAGCCCTTCCCATCAGGTTCATTGGTAGCAACTCACAAGTCATTGATCTATTATGGTGCTAGGTTTTATGAAACATGGGAATTTCGGGTTAAGTGAATAAATGTTCCTTCTTCTTTTTCTTCCCTTTCTCCTTCCCTTCCCTGGGCTCCCATCCCATCTCTGTGCTCTCCTTTCCTTATTACTTTCTTGCTCAGTCCCTGAAATGAGCAAGACTAGGAAACTGGCCCCTGAGCTATAAAGTAGTCAGATTGCTTGTAAAGTAGTCAAATTTTCATCCTCCCTTCCCACGGACAGAGAACAGCCTCCGCAATGAAGCAATAGATCACAAAGTCCAATCTTTTAAAAGAATGTTGTTCAGTTTAGGGTTAATAGCCCCACATTTACTAAAAACTGGGCCACAAAGTTCTAAATACTCACATCTTACAACTTAGTGTTTCTAAGAACACCCCCAATTGACTCAGGAAATGCATTTTTCTGAGATCAGTAGCTTGTGAAATGTATTCTCCAATTGGCTGATCTCTGGAAGAGTTGTTTGTCATCATCAGATTTTGAGCCCATATATCTCCTTCCAAGCAGTGATGGCCGTAACCCCGTGCTCCATCCCTGTTTCTGGTCTGGGTAGCACAGATCTCCACAGCGAATGAAAACACGGCTCTTATCAACTAGCAGCAGTGCTCATTTTGTTTAACAGTGCTAGAAATTAGTTTTTTTTGTGGCACTGATCTTAACAGGTCAGCTGTCAAAAGTGGGTGTCTATGGCCATCAATTCACTGAGCTCATAAACAAAATCCTGTCTACAAAATACAGTCCATGTACTGAGGCACAAATGAAATGGTCTGGAGCTATGTGACTACGTGTCAGGACATCTTCAAGTACAAGGCTTTACTGACTCTTCATTTTTAAAGTCTATTAGCCTCGTTTGGCTTTTACTGACTGAGACATTCTCCTTGCATCATGATCAGGGAGCACTATATATACCCTTAGGGTAGAGGTGGGCACACTCCCCTTCTATGTTGACTGGCCTCAAGCTTGGGAATTATTTTAAACTCCATTGGATTCTCTCGTTGGAACTATCTTGATCTAGTATTGCAGATAGGGTGTTCTGAGGCGTTGCCTCTCTCAGAGAGCTCCAACTCTGTCTTAAGATTTGGACAAGAACATATGGCTTTGTGGAAATTGTCTTAGCTGCAGGCACTGGGCTCTGTCCTCATCTGAGAGAGTAAGCTTTCTTGCCCAATGCAAAGGATCCTGAATCCTGGAACATGGTTACACTTTGATGTATTTGAAAGACAGAATATGTGTTTCACTTTGAAGTGTTCTTTTTTTGCAGGTTATAGGATGCCTAAAGGCCCGAGAGAAAAAGTTGATATTAAAAGAAAACAAAACAAAAAACCTTTGAGTCCCAAGCACTTTCAGAACCAAAGATATGGATGCTAAGAGGCTTAGGAGGCTTTCTATTTTCCTTTTCTTGTGATGTCCACATTGATTTAACTGTTCTTCCATTAGATTTTACTGAATATTAGAAAAATGTTTGATGTCATCCTACTTTCTTAATAGAGGATTCCCTGCGTTCATGACTCTTTCTTCAGACCCACCAAGATCCACCAGATCACTCTAGCTGGGAACCTTAGGGCATGAGACAGTAGTCAAGTATGCTTCTTCTAGGAGATGAGAGACCCCACCTCACAGTGTTTTGTAGACAGAATATGGACTTATTTGGTTATGATTTTAGAAGAACCTTAACTTAGTGACAGATAAGACGCCAGATGAACTTCTTTCAGTTTTCAGTCATAAAAAAGCATTGATAGGAATTTGTGTAATTGTTATGCCAGTTAATGTTTATCTAAAACTCCTTTTCCTTCCTGTTGAGGTGGTGAAAATCCTATTAAAGAAGATGAGCAATAAGTAGGTAATAATGGTCGCTCGCTATTGCTATATGCAATACATATACACATTTTAACATACTCTGCTTCATTTTAATCGACACTTTTTCTTTTCATGTAATCCGGGTTATATAATACAAATAGTTTGCACCCTATTTGTGATTCTTAATTACTCTGTTTTATGATAGGGTATTTCAAAATTATTTTATTCCTTTATCAGCCTCTCTACTTGACAGGCAGGAAATACAGATACATTTGATTTTATAAGTAAGAAAATGGAATCTGACTGAATATATTCAACAAACTTAGTGTCTCAAATGCTCTGAGCATCATTCAGGTAAAGGATGAGATCAGCTTCAGTACATGGCTCTTTCATAAAATCTGTTACTCATGCCTTCAGGTTTCCATCTTCTCCAAATGTTCACCAGTTACAGCAGCCTGTTATGGAGAGGAGACCACAGTAGTGTCGGAGGCAAGACTGGACCAAATGATGGGGCTATGCAAGGCTAGCTGCTGTGTATGGTCCCAGAGAGTGGAACAGTGAATCAGGTCCTACAGCTGCCCCAGAGACTTATCCTGAGGATAAGGCTCAGGAGACCATGTCTAGTGCAACTTTGCATAAATCCTTGAAGCCATGAGAAACATTAATTAGCTGTTAAGAATGTAACATTCTAATGTATGATAATAATACAAGATATGTTTGTATCTTAACATCAGGAGAAAATGGAAGCCTAGAATTATCAGTGAGACATCTACCACTTTTCTGTTAGTCTAAAAACTACTCTAAGGTGAAAGTATTTTAAAAACGAGTCCTAGTTTATCAGACCCAGAAGAGGGAGAGAAATAGCATCCCTGGGCAGAAAGAATTGAGCGTAAGGTTTGGGAGGAACATAATGAGCATTGGACGAGGGGTATTCCTGGGTCGGAATATTCATGGCTGGGCTGACTGGGCTGAAAGTCAGAGTGGGATTATGCTTGGGAGAGCTGTTATTTTGGGTCAGGCTTAGGAATATTTGGAGCTACTCTGTAGGAAATGAGGACTTATTAAAATGATAATTTACCTACTTTGTGTTTTGACTTTTTGTGAAAATTTAAAAGATGTATTTTATGCATTTAAGGATTTTGCTCACATGTATATCGATGCACCATATGCATGCTTGGTGCCCATGAGAGGTGGAAAAGGAAATTGGCTTTGCTGAAACTGGAGTTAAGGATGGTTGTGACTACCATGGGGGTGCTGAAAATCCTGGTTTCTTGTAAGAGCAATAAGTATTCTTGACCACTAGGGCATCTCTCCAGGCCTGGTTTGCTTATTTGAAAGGTATATTCCAACACATAGGGGATTGATTAAAGAAGAGTTGTTAGTACTGAGATTAATAAAGCAATAAGGCAAGTGTTGCAATGGTTCTGCCTGGAGTAGTTCTGTCTGGAGCTTAGTAGTGAGTAGAAAGAAAGCATATGTGGAGAGGTATTGAAAGGCAGAGCTTGTCCTGCAAGAGAGCTAAAACCTAAGCAGGCAAGGGGTTTATTTCATGCTCCCTTTTGCCTTTACTCTCAATTCTTGCGCCCACGTATAATCTTAATACAAATACAGCCTGGATTCTGAAGGCTAGACAAAGCACCATACTAGGTGCTCATTCAAGACAGGGTATCAAGGTGTTAAGATTCTCCTTCCCTGTGCCAAGGATGCTTGACAGCAGCTGTACAAATCCAATCATAACATAGAGTAGAATCTCCGGATGACACACTGTTATGTCAGGTTTGCCTTCATCATAATGATGAATGCCTTTGCCATTCTGATGGACAAAGATGCCTCTAAACACTACACACACCCAGAAATAGGGACTACAAATCAGGAATCAACAGCTCCAGGGTCAGCTAAACAGTTATGGGATGCAGATGCAGATGGCCAAAATGCAACCTATTCCTGACCCATTTTGTATCATACAAAGGGAACAGGAAATAAATCTCTTGACTGGGTATTTCCTTTTGTCTCTAATTGACATTTTATTTAAAAGATTGTATTTACTTTTATTTGATGTATACAAATGTTTTGTATACATGTGTGTAAGTGTACCACATGCATTCAATACTTGTGAGGCCTGGTAAGGATATTGGATCTCCTGGAACTGAATTTATAGGCAATTATAAGAGGTCTTCAGGGTTCTGGGAACGGAACCTGTGTCCTCTGCATGAGGTTTCAACCGGTAAACCATGTCTTTGGCCCTGGCCTTAAGTTTTAATCAGCTTCATGAATCCAAAGTCTGGGTGCTATTTCTTGGAACCATCATGGGAAATAGCCTCATTGCTTTCCCTTTCTTCAGTTCTCAGAGAATGGCACCATTAACATCCTTGATGTCTTTGATTAAAATTCTGGGGAATAGTAATTTACTCTTCACTCCAGTGTGCTACGGATTAGTTTGCAGTGGTGTGGCCTCTTTAGACTATAACCATGCACTAAATTAAATTATTCTGTCTCTACGGGCAAACACCCTGATATTTAAGATGGAGTGTATATTAGTAGTTGTTGGGCCCAGAGTAACAATAAGAAATTCCAGGCTTCTTTTAGTGTGTGACCTGCACATATCTGTAGTTTTAGAACTACCAGTTTAATTAATAGCAGTGGTTCACAGTCCTGGCTGAATGATAGAATCACCAAGTGAACTAACCATACATACATTGTCTACTACCAGCCAGTTGAATCAGAATCTCAATAGATGGATCAAGGTGTGTTCAAAACAGTTCCCCCAAAAGAGCCCAATATGCATTTATACTATTAGGTCAAGGTACATTAATATTCCTCATTACCAGACTTCAAGGATTTTATTTAGTTGACTCAAAAGGGTCTATTGTCTCTGTCTCTCTCTGTCTCTCTGTCCCTCTGTCTCTCTGTCTCTGTTTCTCTCTCTCTCTTTCTCTCTCTCTCTCTCTCTCTCTCTCTCTCTCTCTCTCTCTACATACACATACACACATACACACACACATATATTCTCTTCAATAATATTTGGGAATTATTGGCAACACAGGGGTCTGGTCATTATTACTGAAACCTTGTAGCAGTGCAGTAAGGAACCGTGACTCTTGAACAGCTTTACCTTTGTTGACTCTATTGTTCAAAAGTTAGAGTCCTCTTCATATTCATAGACTATGCACCAGAGATATAGCTAATTATTAGATATAGCCCAAGGCCTCATAAAGATTTTGGCAGATGCAAAGCACATGCAGTTTTCTACTAGCTTCTACCTACATTTCACTAAAAGTTATAGAGCTTGTACTACAGCACAAATAGGTGGAGTATTTAGCCCTGGGTAACATAGGCTTAGCAGGCTATCTACTTGTGGTTTAGTTAGTTGAATTATTATTCTCAATTTAACCCATGTGGTAGCATGAGATGGAAAGTTAAAGTCACAGTTAGGGAAGAGGACACATTGTGGGGAACACCGTGATACTGTTTTCATGGAAGACAGAATAAAATTTGATACAAACAAGCATTCCTGAGGCCAAATCCTGCCAATTGACATTAGTTTAGAAATTTTTGGAATTCTTAGGGCTCCAGATGAGATGATGGGAGAAGAGAAACTCTGTGTTTGATGTATTTCTCTCCTCTTTATGGTTTTTTGCCTCTGGGTCTCTGAGAAGCTGTTGCTGTCTACCTGATTTGTTTAAGATTTCAGTTTGGAAAGAGCCTCTAAGATGTTTACAAGTCTTCCATCCCTTCTTTTCTGTTTTTCCTCCACAGCTGGCGACCTGGGACTCGGAGAAGGGCTTGAATGGCAGTCTTCAGGAGAGACCCATGGGCAGCCGCCTCCAAGGACTGACTCTCAAAGTGGTGACTGTCTTGGTAGGATCATGAGGATGTCCTGGGAACTTTGTTCTCCAGGTCTCTGGGTCAGAGGCTCTTCTATGATTAATGCAGGCTTGAGAAGGAGATAGTAAGGTCTCTTTGGATAATGCAGGGTTGAGAAGGGGATCTTGAGGACCCACTTCAGTTCCTAGGACTCCTGTCATTCAGATAATGATATGGATAACCTATTTTGGAATGAGATGGAAGAGTCTTCCCATGGGCTTCTGGAATTTCCAGGGTATTCTGTTGAAGGGCCACTCATGTTTCCTGCTGCTAGGATCCCAAGAAATATTAGCAATGTGACCTGAGTCTTGATCTCCTACTACTTCTTGGAGAACAGTATGGGTAGCCAGGTTCTCTAGAAAGATGCCTAGGGAAAAACATTCTCCTAGTGCCCAACACTGCTGTGGGAAAAGGTGATACTAAATTTGCAATGAATAAATGTTTATTAGCTATAATTTTTCCACATAGATTTCTTAAAATCATAGACCTACACAATTGTCAGACTGATATTCCTTTTTTTCTTTTAGAGAATCTGAAATTTTTCACATTTTGGGGTAGGTCAGTCATAATTCAACTCCTTCTTTCCCACTGAGAAACTCACAAACCTTGTCCTGCAGCATTTCTGCATTTTCTACGTATAGACCACGAGTGAGCCTTATATCCTGTTTCTTTTAACTAAAGTACCTCCATTAGATGGATTCCCTGGGGCTCTTTGCCCTCAGCACCTTCATGTTCAGTTTCACACAAGAAGAAATGGTGGGGATGGATGACAGAAATGTTTTATAGATGGTCATCTACCTCCCAGGACATAGCACTAGTCTGTAGGTATAAACTCAACATGGGATTGGGTTCATGATAGAAGGGGGTTAATCTTTTCCTATGCTTTGACTTTTTATAGTGTTATTTTGACCTGTTAATGGGCACTTATTTTCTAATACAACCAGATAGATGAAATGGTGCCTTCTTTCCATCTAATACCACATAGCTTTATGACCATGCATTACTCTACATAAAAAGTGTTATAGTTCTTCTGTGGCTCCCCTAGAATAATGGCATATACTAAGGACAGAGTCCTATGTCAATATGAATTCTATAGAAGAAGGAAAGAATATTATTACTCAACCATTTTATTGTAGGGTCTAAGGGTTAGGATAGAGGCTAGAAAGATATACACAGGACAATTAAATACTCACTGCCCCATGCTGACCTGTTGGCTGGAGCACTGTTCCTGTGCACTGTACCTTGACTGTCCATAAAGTGCTTTTAGAAAAGAGCAGAGGAGTTCAGCCTTTGGGTAGACATTGGGTAAATACCAACATTTCACTACTGTTGTTGCTGCTGGTATCATTATTGTCCATGCTGGTGATAGAACCTAGGGTCTTACATATGCAAAACCTTTGCCTTTCCACTGAGCTATGCCCTCATCCCTAATACAACATTCAAATATTACAGTTCATCATATTGGCCTCTGTACCAATATCCTGGGAATATATGTCAGTAAACCTGTTGGGTTGAAGAATGTTTATTTTGTTTTCTGCAGGAAGAGCCTTTTGTGATGGTAGCTGAGAATATCCTTGGGCAGCCCAAGCGTTATAAAGGGTTCTCCATTGATGTGCTGGATGCACTGGCTAAGGCTCTAGGATTCAAATATGAGATATACCAGGCCCCTGATGGCAGGTATGGTCACCAGCTCCATAACACCTCCTGGAACGGGATGATCGGGGAGCTCATTAGTAAGGTAAGTTTTGGGATCAGAGCCACAAAGAGGGGCATTCCACTATGTCTCTAAGAGATAACTGAATTTGGCTCTTTGGAGTCCTTGGATGTACACCGAGATATCCGTTTCCTCTCCCTCTTTCATTCTGTGCCTGTTCCTGCTCTTTTATTTTCTCATACTCTGATAATCTCAACTTTTTCCATTTTGTAAATGTTGGCTTTGTGTGCTGAGGTATAGCCACCCCATACTTTCACATAACAATTTTACATTGTACTGTTTCCTTCTATCTGCAAAGTAATTTCACATTGAACCTTACAGCATCAAGGTGATTCATCATCTCCTACTCTTATTCCTGTTATTTCATGGCCTCTGTTACAATGGTGACCCCCTCTCTGATATTACTGCTTCTGCTGACATTGAGCATTCCTGACATTGCTGTGGACAAACTTAGATTAACAGTCCCTTGTCACACTGACCTCTAGTTACCTTTGGTGTAAATATTCCTCTGTATCATTTTAGCATCTTGCAGGTCACCATCTCTGCTACTTCCTGACCACAGCCTCTTGTGCTGATTATTTAAGGGTGTGTGTGTCTTTTTCTCATAAACCAGAATCTTAACCTTTTAAGCTTATGTAGGAAGACACTAGGCCTGTTCCTCTGCCAGTTTCATTAATCTTTTATTGTAAAAGAACTTTATTACAGTAGAATTTAGTTCCTATAAAAATTACCCGGCTTAAATCTCAGTTCCAATGATATTTAGTAATTGTACAAGCACCACTGTAATCTTCTCTCTAAGCACTCCATTATTGCACTGTGGCCACTCATATCCAGCTATAGTTCATTTCAGTTTTTACTCCTATCCCTTAGTCTCCTTGCTTCTTCTAAAGCAGTGGCTCTCAACCATCCCAATGGTACAACCCTCTAATGCAGTTCCTCATGTCCTTAGTGACCCCGGCCATAAATCTACTTTGCTGCTACTTCATAACTGTAATTTTGATACTGTTATAAACCCTAATAGAAATATCTGATATGCAGGACATCTGATATGTGACCTCTGTGGGGATCATGACCTACAGATTAAGAAGCACTTTGCTATGTTGCTGCAGTAGGGAACATTGTGTATATGTGGAGGTTTATCATATGTGGTCAGTTGGCATTCAAGTGTGAGATTTATCGCTCTTGTATATTTCTGCACCCCTCTGACACCGTAGCCTTTCCTACCCTGTGTACCCATCCAGAAAAACCTTCATGTGCTTCATTACATACGGTTTCCTGTGTTCTTCATTATTTGTTATTTACTTTATTAAAATCTTGAATCAATTTTGTTATCTACCCTCAATGTGTACAGTCAAGTTTTACATAAAATTTAGAGGTCTATACAGATTAATATATTAATGGTGCATATATGTGATTTCTATCTTCCACTGTGTCCCCATTTTTTCTTGTTGAGTACCATGGCTACATCCCTCAGAGAGGTTTCACATATTTTTTTTTTTTTTTTTTTTGTCATCAAGTTCAAGATACCTAATAACTTTTGTTTCTTCTCAAAGGAAAAACAAGTTATCCTTATATAATTTGGAAATAAGTTGAAACTTTATGTAAAAATTCTACTTCTTATGAAACACATGCTTGTAAGTACAGGGCCTCCCTCATTAGTGGGGTACTCTCCCTTCTAGTCACAGGAAGCCCCCTGAAATTGTACTTTAAGTTGATATGTGTGCGCCTCTCGATCTTGCTCCATAAATAATTCCCCATCCATCCTATGCTACTAACTTCCCTTGCTCTAATTTAATCTCTTCTATAGCTCTTTAAATAGTTTATGAACATTATTCTTTATTACTGTGTGTGTGTGTGTGTGTGTGTGTGTGTAGTATGCACTTATACATACACCCCTGAGTTCATATAGTATCCAGAGGAATTGCAGGAGACAATTCATTTCTTCTACCATATGAGTCCTATAGACCAAACTCAGGTCGTCAATCTCA
Organism: Micromys minutus; assembly: GCF_963924665.1. Lineage (NCBI taxonomy): Eukaryota > Metazoa > Chordata > Mammalia > Rodentia > Muridae > Micromys > Micromys minutus. The sequence goes on along the minus strand of NC_137981.1, from coordinate 24,569,959 downwards.
GTAGCGGAATCCTTTACCTGCCAAGCCTCTCAGGGGCACTATTTCTCAGATGTTAAATATTGCACAAACTTTCACAACCTTAAAAGAGATGTCTTGATCTTTGGTTCTTGAGAAGGGCAATAGAAACCTAGCATGCTCTGATATACGTAACTTCAACAATTTCCCAGTGTTATTCTAGGTTGTTAGAATTCAACTTAGGACCTTTATATATATATATATATATATATATATATATATATATATGCCTTCAAGCTTGCACATTAAACCTTATAAAAAAACCCTTCTATGTACATTTTCTCTATTTGAGCTTATAGTTAAACTATACAGTCTTAATTGGTCATTCTAAAACATACCTATTTCTGTAGATTCCTTGAGGCAAGGTCAGGATGCTGACTGTACATTTCAGCACCTTTGTGTTTTAAGGGGGGGCATAGGTCCCATTATGAATTCCCATTCAGTGATCTAAGCATGGAACTCTTAACCTTTACAAAACGGTTCATTTTAATGCACTCTTGGAGTATGATTTTCAGGTAATATGGCATGTCAAGAGAGACTCTTCCTGACTATAGAAGAATTAGCCAACATGTCTTCAGGTCTTGAGTTAAGAGTAATATGTGATCTCTGTTTGAGGATACTACCTTGGCTTAAAGTATGTATATAAAAGCAGAAAGGCAGCAAGATGGCTCATAAAATAAGAATACTTGCTGTTCAAGACTGAAGGCCAACGTTTAACTTCTAGAAGCCATGTGAAGTCAGAATTATACACACAAATAATAAATAAGAACTGTTTAAAATTCAATGAAGATGAATATATTTTGAGATTGAGTATGGTTGTACAGTCATTTAACTCTGAAGTATTTTAGAAATAAAGCCATTGATATGGAATAGTAAAAGTTGAAGAAGCTTGCTGGAGACATAGCATGTGTCTATGCCCTGGCTGGCCAGGAAGGATGCAGATTAACTTTGAAGAAAGAAGGGTGTCCTTGGTAGGAAGTAGAAGGCCATGTGTGCTTTTGGGTTACATCTATTTGGTGATGTATTTCAGTATTAGAACACCTTTGACTGGAACAAAGGCAGAAACAACAGAAGACAGAGTTTGGTAGGTAGACTGAAAAGAAAATGAACAAATGTAATTCATAGAAAGTGAAAGTACTTCATTGAATAGTAATGTCTTGGAAAGTGGTTCTCAACACTGCTAATGCTGTGACCCTTTCATTCAGTTCCTCATGTTGTGGTGACCCCCATCCATTTTGTTCTTACTTCATAACTGTAACTTTGCTAGTTATGAATCATACTGTAAATATGATTTGCAGGGTATCAGATATTCAACTCTCCAAAAGGGTCATGAGCCACAGGTTAAAAACAGAAGTCAGTTCTAGGTCCAGGGAGAGACAACTGTAAAACAAGGACAACATGGTGTTTGGTTTTTCTTATGTTCTCTGAGTTCTCACTGGTCAGCTCTCAAACCCATTGCGTCTGAGCAGATCTTTGAAATGGGTAGAAGGTGGACCTTGACCTAGGGTGGAAATCAGCAAAGAACTAAAGGCCACCTCTTACTAGCTTCTTTGTCTTTCAGAGAGCAGACTTGGCCATCTCTGCAATCACCATCACTCCAGAGAGAGAGAGTGTGGTAGACTTCAGCAAGCGGTACATGGACTACTCGGTAGGGATCCTCATCAAGAAGCCTGAGGAGAAAATCAGCATCTTTTCCCTCTTCGCCCCCTTTGACTTTGCGGTGTGGGCCTGCATTGCTGCCGCCATTCCTGTGGTGGGCGTGCTCATATTCGTGTTGAATCGGATACAAGCTGTAAGGTCTCAGAGTGCCACCCAGCCACGACCCTCAGCTTCTGCCACCCTGCACAGTGCCATCTGGATCGTCTATGGAGCCTTTGTTCAGCAAGGTACATTTCCAGTTTTCTGATGTCTGAATAGACCCGGGAACAAGAAAAAGCTCATTCTTTGGCAAAATTCTCAGATGCATACCACAAAAGTCATTTAAAATGTAATTTTATTTGATTGTAGGACAATGCCAGTATCAGACTGCACTCTAGTTTTCTAAGCAATATGAGGTAGAGATTAAATAAAGCCACAAAACCTCAACTTCCAACCCCGATTCTCTATTTTAGGTAAAATTAACTTTGGTCTTCCGTGCATTTTCTTCCCCTCCCATGGTAGAGTGGTTGCTATATACATGAGGGTGTCAAATGTACTTGAGAACAAGCATCAACCCTGTGCAGCCATCTGTAAGCAGTTCTTGAACTATAGAGCCTTCTGCCCTCCAGGAGCCTGATATCACCTCTACCCAGTGGTGTGCTTCAGGATTGTATAATTTTGACCGGAAGTCACAAATTACAAATGTCTTCATGTGAATAATCTCTGCCTGGTGTGCAGCATAGCAAAAGCTCTCCAAGGTTATAGGAGAATAGGAAGGAGCTTTCTTCAACTGCCACCTGAGGGGACAAAGAAAAATGAAAGCTATAAAGGGGTAGCTTCTCACTGAAAGTTATGTGCAGTGCTTTCCCTATGTCCTAGTTGTGTGTGGGATCATCCAGTGAGAGCCAAATATTAATAAAAGTGGTATGGGCAATCTTATTTCTCTGGGTGAAAAGAAATCAGGAAGACCCCCAGGTAGGAGGAAAGTTTTTATTTACAGAATAAGTGTACTCTGTGTGAATTTGAAATTGCTAAAGATCTTACATTAGGCCCCAGGAGTTCTTCCCACAGTGAAATAGAATCTTCTGGCTGGAAGACTATATTTTTGGTGTTATGACAAATTTCTCATCACTAGATTCCAATCCTCTGACCTTTTCCAATATTGGTGGTTTTAAGGATGTTTTCTTGAAAATATAATGTCCTATGTACACGTGCTAGCAGTCTTTGACCTTGTCCAAAGAGGGCCCACTCTTGTTTGGTGAGAGATGGGTAAGGTTAATCCCTCTGTATTTTGCAGGTGGAGAGTCTTCAGTGAACTCTGTGGCCATGCGCATCGTGATGGGAAGCTGGTGGCTCTTCACCCTCATTGTATGTTCCTCCTACACAGCCAACCTTGCCGCTTTCCTCACGGTGTCCAGGATGGACAGCCCCATAAGGTATGTCTGCTCTTCCTTGATCTCCATCAGCTATGAAAAGCTTCAGAGAGGATGTAGTCATGCTGAGGCTGCGTCATGGCACAGAGAGCACCAGGCAGAGACACACCCAGACATAGGCTCTGTAGCTAGATGAAGGTCTCTATGATCCTGTGTTTTATTTTAGTCATAATTACATACAAGTATAAATTAAATTTGTCTGAACACTTAAACATCAATTATAAAAGTAATAAATCAAAACACTAAAATTAACAAATTAAATTTCCTCAGATACTTTGGACTAGAAAGTAAACTCACTTAATAAAAATTTTATCAACATTCATGTAAAATTAATGGAAATCACAAGTCTAATATATTTTCAGATCTTCAAAAATCTTTAATTTTTTCAAATGTGTTAAATGGACCCTGGAAATGGCACAGATGGTAAAGATAGCACATGTCAAGGCTGATGACCTAAATTCAGTCCATGGCACTTACATGTGGAAGGAAAGAACCAGATCCTTCACATTGTCTCTGACCTCTACATGCATGCCAAGGTAAACATGTAAACACACACACGAACACACACACACACACACACACACACACACACACACCAATTATTTAATTTTTGCTTATATTCATATAATTGTAACAGTTTTGTCAAAAGCGAATTCCTTTTTTATTTAATTAAGATATCATTTCAGGTATGACTCCCTTCATTTTTGAAAATAAAAATAATTTTAAAATTCTACAATGAGAGGATAAATTTGATGTCACGGAGTTACTTTTGAAAATGTCTTGATCATGATCAGATTCTCAAATGCAGTTCAAATTGCTGAAAGAACGAACAAACGTGCAATGTAAACATGCATAAGAGCAGACAGTGCTGAGAAGGGGGCAGTCTGGGCTTTCCTGAACACCGCCGAGTAGCACAGTGGTTCCAACATGGCCTCTCACCTGGGCTCTGCTGTTGAGCTCCTGCTTTGTTTTCGTTCACTATATCCCATCTTCAACATACTGGTTTTTTTCTCTCCACACACCTATTGAGTGTTCCATTTCAACCTATTCCTTTTGCTCTGATCTGACTACTTAAGAGCTCAAATTCTTTGATGAGGATGCAAGATCCAACTTGATATTATCCAATATCATTATGAAATTGATATTTTTACTGAGATGGCTTAGAATCCCATGCAGTTGTAAGAAATAACACAAAGAGGCCTAGGCTCAGCCTAGTTTTCCCCAGTGCAACATTTAGCAAAGCTGTAATATTGCATTTCAATCAGGTGTTGGTAACGATATGATTTTATTTGGATTTTCCACTACATGTGCTCTATGAAGGGAGTGGTGCACGCTGTGTTTTTCCAGTCAGCCTGAGTCCTCACACTCTTCCAGGTTGTTGGCGTCATCGTAGTTCATTGCTTCTCGCCGACGCCTGCTTTCCATCCAGTACATTTTGTTTAGACATCCACTCACTGAGGGATATTGAGGCTGCTTCCAGACCCTGGCAATTATAAATAACACTATGATGAACATTTCTGTAGGTTCCTGTGTGAACATAAGTGTTCATTTACATGTGATTGTTTTGTGGCAGTCGAATGGTGAGGTTTATAAGAAAATCTGCTGGCACCTGGCGTTGTTCCTACCTTTTGTTTCTTCAATCTCATGTGTTGGATAGTGATTTCTCATTGTGGGTTAAATTTACATTTTCCTAATGAGCAATCATGAATAATTTATCAGCATATATATATATATATATATATATATATACATATATATATATATATATATATATTATCAGTATGTGTATATACTTACACATCTTTGTCAGTAAATTGTCAGGTTTTGTATTTTGCTCCCTTTCTAGTGGGACTGCTTAAATCCTGCCATTGACTTTGAAGGGCTTCTTGAGTGTTTCTATCTATATATTTTACACACTTTATTAAATGTTCTTCTCCACCTGATATATGATTTGCAACCATTTTGTTCCACTCTGTAGCTGGCCATTTAGAGCTCTTAGCTGGATTACAGAGAAAAGACGTTGATTTTGATGAGGTTTAATGTAGAGCATGTGCTTTCTTAAGTTGGTTATGCTTTTGATGTCATATCTTGCCCTAGTCTAAGACCTTAAAGATGGTCTCTTTTGTAAAACGTTTATACTCTTATGTTTCCTCTTTGGGTGCATAACCAGTTTTATGTGAGTTTTTGTATTTGGATTGAAGTTTTGGTTGAAGTGGGTTTTTTTGTTTGTTTGTTTTGTTTATTTACTCTTCCAAGCATTGTTCTTTGAGTAGTATGGACTCTGTATTGTTGAGAGGAATTGAGATACAACGCCAGGCAGAAGACTTACCCCTGCCCCTGCAGGGTCAATAGCTTAAAAAATAATATACCAAAAGTGCTTTGGGGAGGGGTGGGCCAAACACTACAGTTACAGTTATGAAGGTGGGGTGGAGGCTCTCAGCAAGGCTCTTCTACCTAGGAAAAATCGTGTGATTTCCCAGACTGAGGGAAACCATCAAGACTGGAAGAAGCATGAGAGGCTATGCTATGAAGTTTGGAGATGAAGATTTGCAGGCTTTGTATCTCATTGTTTTAAAATATAATCACTCAATACTATCAGATACGGGCTCAGTGGCTAGGGAACAGATTGAGAGTATTTGTTAAACAGTCTTTTTTTTTTTTTTTTTTTTTTAAATTTGAACTACATGAATGTATTTTCTTTTCTCAAAAGAAAATCTGAAAGAAACAGTTTTCACATTCATTTGGAAAGGATTAATGCTCTGCATAGTACTGGTTACCAGCCAAATCATATCTGCCAGAAAATACTGTATAAAGCTGACAGCCCTTTCAAGGTGAAAGGCTATTCTTCCCATTGACCATACAATGTACAGCTATAACAAAGCTAAACAACATAGCCACACTTGTCAGTTCTCATGATTAACATATGGACATGTGTTAAAATCCAAGCAGTTTCAAGTAGAAAATCTGGTATCATTAGCTATAGCCCTCACCATGGTAAGTAGATCTGAACGTATTACACTGTAACGAAAATGCATTCCCATTTACACCCGGTCCCTTCCAATCACCTTTCCACTCTCTGCTTTCTCTGGTTAGACATTTGAAGGCTCTGCATGTGAGGTCAAGAAGAAATATTTGCCTTTCTGTGCCTGTTTTGTTTGCTTGTTTGTTTGTTTCTTACTTAACAACTTCCAGGGTCTTATGGCTAAATTCATTGCAGTGTTTAAAAAACAAAAAGTGCTTGCTGTCTTTTTCTAAGAAGGGGGGGGGGGGTGTCTGGAGTCATGGAATGGTGATTCCTGGGATAATCAAAAGAAAACTCGAGTAAGTGATTGAACTGATATGTAAATAAAAGTTTGGGCTTTGGTTGGTCTGTGAGCTGAGGTATCTGGATGAGCTCTCTGGAGATCTCCAGAGAAAGCTGTCTCAAGCAGAGCATAGCCTGTCAACTTCAGCTTCACTCCACAATTGACTTTGAGTCTTTTTTTCACTGCCCTCAAACACCCTTTCTCTCAGGAACCCCTCTCCCAAGCCAAGGCTGGTTCTTGACACTTCTGCAATTTTATGGGGTAGCATAAATGTCCTTCTTAGGACTGGGCCCACAACCTTTGTTGAGTAATGAAATGAAAACTCTTCCCTAATAAATGGAAACAGCATCTGTCTAAGGCTGTAAACATGGTGGCTTGCTGCTTTGTCAGATTAGTTAAACACCAGTTGTAAGCTCTCTGTCTGGGACATGAGTTGTTAGCTAGGCTTACAGCTTCAGTTGTAGGTTGGTCCTTCTTCAGATGCTTTAAATAAGAACACCACCCCTGTACCTCTGTAGAATCATATTTTTGCTTGTTTAGTTCCCAGTTGATAAACTGTTTGGAAGGATTCAGGGGCATGACTTCATTGCAGGAAATGTGGCTCTGGGTGTTGGATCAGGCCCAGTGTCTCTTACTCTATTTGTGTGCCTGCCTGTGGTTCACGATGGAAAGTTCTGTTACTTCTCCAGTACCATTTCTGCTTGCTTGTGTTCCTGCTCCTCACCATGAAACTGTAAGCAAGTCTCCTATTAAGTGCTTGCTTGCCTGCCTGCCTTCCTTCCTTCCTTGCTTTCTTTCCTTCCTTCCTTCTCCTTTTTTTTTTTTTTTTTTAACAAGAATTGCCTTTCTCATGGTGTCTTTTGACAGCAATGGAACCATAACTAACACACTTCTCTAATTTTTTCCTAATGCCCAGGTTTTAAATTTAATCAGAAGGCAGTTGGTTACCTCACCATAGTCAGATTTTGTTTTGCAGGTTGGATTACTGATTCATGGGATGAGGATGATGCCAATATTTTTTGCCATTCATGTGAATTGTAAAGTTGGGTGGTTTACTTAAGATCTCTCCTCTCATTGTTACTGTTGTAGATTAATCATGACTTTCTTCTTAAAATTGCTATAAATATATCTCAATTTTTGTTATAGTTTTCTCTTTTCATTTGTTTAAAGATTTTGGGGGATACTAATTCTGACTGTTGAGATGTTGGTATTTAGTGAATTACTCCTCTTATTAGTCTCTGGCTTCACAGCCTCGTGGTTTATACGATTTCAATATTCTTAAAATTTCTTAAGCTTTAATTGGGGTCTAACATATAATTAATACTGGAGAATTTTACATATGGGTTAATAAATTGTACATTATGTTGCCACTGAATTGATTTCATTTCTGTTAGGCCATTTTGTCTATAATATTATTTTAGCCTGTTCTTGATTAATTGAATTCCTGTCTAAATAATCTGTACATTATGATAGTGTGGTGACAAGTATTTCGATTTTCTTAAAATCGCTATTTATTTCTTCAGTTTTGTTCATTATTGCTTATTACACACAGGTATTACAGTATTACACTTCTGTTATACAATATTGATAAATTGATTTTATTATATAATTTTTCTCACCCCTTATGACAGTTTTTGATTTAATATTTCTTTGTCTGAAATCCACATAGACATTCCTGTTCTCTTTTGTTTAAAATTTGCATAGAGCATCTTTGTTTTTTACTTACCTTTTTAAAAATATACAGTGAATTACTTATACATAGTATGTAGTTGAATAATATAAAAAATCATTTTATTAATATTACTTTAAAGTAAAACATTTAATCCATATATAGTTAATATAAATATTGATATGAAGAGACTTTAACCATTTTGCTATTTAGTTTGTACATGTCTTATACCATTTTTCTCCATTAGTGTCTTCTTTTGTGTTAAATATACTTTTGTTTCTTGCTTTAATGCCTTTATTTGTATACATTGTATCTTTGAATTTAAGTTGTTATATATATTATAGTCTCAATGTTTGCATTATAATTAGCATCTAATTTATATCAGTCTAATTTGCATAAAGTAACCTTATATTAATAACATAATAACTATCCACTAGTGTAGATGTGATTTGTCTCCTACCTTCTGTTTATTTAATATTTGAAATATTGTCCGAGTTTTCTGCCACCCACTCAGAATCAGAATTCTGAACTTCTGAGTCTTGTCTTCAGAACCCCATAGTTTAGCTAAGTAACTTACCTAAGTACTAACTTTTTCATAGTGTGCCTTTCTAGAACTATTAGCTCTTCACACGAGTCCTCGTTGCTTGAACTTTCCTGGACAGCTTTCCATTCTTTTTATTTCTGGGGGAGGTTTTCATTTTTCTGACTGGATAAGTTCAATTTACATATTTTTAAATTTCCTTTTCCCTCTATCCTCCCTTTTTGTGGTGCCTCCTGTTATCTTAGGCACAGGTTTATGAATTCCATTCTCAAATTCTGCTTATCAGCAGCCCTTCCGATATAATTGAATTAATATTTAAAATTTTTTCATTTTAACCTGTACGTGTTCTTAAACACTGTGCAATATTATGAAAGCATATATATATATATATTTTTTTTTTTTTGTTAAAAATCTTTCTTGTGCCTTTTTGGCTTCCTTTGCTGTTTGTTGTCCTTGACTATTAAGAACTCTTTGCATAAAAGGCAAATAATGTTGTACATGGACATTTTAGTCGTATACATAGTAGCAATTTGCATCTTACATTCTAGTCGTTTGGGGCGGTTTATGAATTTAGGTAAAGAGGTATAAACTGTGATTTCCATGCCTGTAGCTGGTTCAGTAATTTTCTATCAAAGAATTACTTGGGAGTTTTTTCCTCCAGTACTTGTAGCATTCTGGTTGATGCAGCTCCTGTAATAGTTAGAAAAGTCACCGTATGGCTTTTTTAAACTTCCTCCTTGCTGTTACTATTTTCTACATTTTACAGACAAATTACTGTTTGTCAGCATCAACTGCCCATGAATCAGGTTTCTACACACTGTGCTCTGCAGATCTCTGAGGAACCCAGGGGCTTTCTGTTGTTCCACCTTAAATTTGTCTCTGTATGTATAAAAGGAAATCCACTGTAATGATGTGTTTTCAAAGTTAGATAGCCCCTCATTAATTTCTGTCCTGTGGAAATTTCTCAGTGTCTGATAAGTGGGCAACATCCCTACTTGTACATGGTATATGACACCCTGAAGTTTAAGGCATTGCCTGGTTATTCCAGTAGTCAGATGGGGGAGCAGATGACAGTCATCTGTCTTCTCTTTATCAATAATCTTCTTATTAATCAAACTAACCTTCAACATATATGATTTCATTCTAGCTTATAAAAGTTCAGCCCTAATATTTCATCTTTCATGCAAATGATCATAATTACCATCTCGGTATTCAGAAATTATAAATTTCTTAAAAGATACATATAACGTTATCTAAAAAAAAATCTTCTAAGGAACAAGTATGCAATTGACTACTTTTAGCAATTATTTTTCTTTATTTACAGTAGGGCAATTTCCCTCCATTGAGAGGACATTTCTCACCTTTGGTTCACTACAAAATTTAAAATATATGTGATTTCCATTCCCATGTCAACTTACATATTATGATAATTTTAGTAGATTCATTAGAAAACTTGATATTGGAAAGGAGTTGCATACCCCAGCCACCTTGTTTCATTGGGTCTGTATTCTGAAATACTTGTTTGAAAGTCCTAGGTTAGTAGCATCCTACATTAAGAGGGCTCACACTCTAAAAGCCCATTTTGGAAAGTAGGAGCTGAAGCACCTGCTCTTAAGATTGTGCTATGTTTACCATGAGCATAACCACTGATACCTGACTATTCCTGTGCAAGTCCTCTTCCCCCCTCTCTAACTGTGGGACAGTATGCAAGTCAGCCTTACTTCACTGCCCTCTCACCTATACATAGCAATAACGATCCTGGCTACCATAGGAGGTTATGAAAGGAACCAAATCACCATGTTCTAGAGCTTAGGCAATTATGTGGTGCAGGCTGCTTATCTGCCTGTCCGCTGGGGTGCCTCAGCATCACCAGCAAGCCACCCAGGTAAGGCAGAATACAGTCTATAATAAGAGTGCCAGTCCATATTTTCCTGGGTGAGAAACAGCAGAGTCTAAGGTAAATGCTGTAGTTCCCAGTCTCCCATGTACCCAGGCACTGCTGGCAAAATGCTGGTCCTTGGGCCATGCTTTCTGTCATGGAGGTTATACTCAAGACAGGAAAGGGAAGGCTGAGCCAGGGACAGGGGTGAAATCTGGTTTGGTTCTGAGGGAAGGGCCAGACTCCATAAGGGCTGGAAGAGAGAGGGCCTTCTCTGGGAGATTTAGGCACAAAGGCCTTTCCCGTTTTGATCCTTGATGAAGGAGATGCTCCTTGCTTGTCTGCACTCTTTTATTTGATGGCAGATGTAAATGTCTTACTCGGGGTCTATGAGGGATTAGATACCTTTTGCAGGAAGGAATACCCAGAATGGGAAGCTCATTGGGTAAACACTAGGAACCTATCTAAATACCTCCATTATCATGGATAACTCTAGGATTTTTGTCATGGTCCTCTCAGTGAGGCATCTTGGTTATGTGTTCTAGATTAGGTAGTTTCCTAGGGTGCTGGCTCCATGCTTGTTCTCAATTCTGAGATTCCTGTGGGTTTAGTTAGATCTGTTCACCTCTACCAGTATTTCTGTCTGGTGGCATGGTCTACTTGTCCCATAATGTGACTCAGAGAGGAGGACCACACAGAACTGTTAAACTATGGTTTTTGTTTTCTGGTGCAGTTAGTAGGGGCTTTGACAGCCAAACCTACAGCTTCAGAATGTAGAGTCCTGAAGAGAGAAAATGGAGAGATCTGAGAAGGAAGGCAGTTGTGTAGGAAGTAAGTAACTCTTAGGGATTTAGACAAAATAGATGGTATTTGTTACCAGGTTGGTTTGATTCTTGTTTCTGCATTGGTAGATCAGGGAGGCTGGTGTGTTGGGGAATGGAGATGTTTGCTCATCTAGTCATTGGAAGCACTGTATTTGTTAGGTAAAATAAATAAATGCTTCCTACAGAAATGCCTTCGTGCTTGGATATTAGAAGGTAGACATGTAGTCCAGCAATCATAGTCCTCAGTATGTGCCCAAAATTTTTAAGACCACACAGCAACACAAAAAATGAAGTAGGTGTATTTTTAAATCATTTTGTTTTGCTGTGTGGTACATCGTGATTCTGAGATCACAGGCTACTGCCTCTGTGCCACCATGTCCAGGATGAATATGAATCCTTTTAGTAATGTCATTCATTAACTTTGAAGCCAATGAGATATTCTTTAAAGGGTGAATGGGTAATCTAAGATTCTCAGGCTTGGACTGGACATCATTGCTGAACTATATTGAACAGAACTATAAGCATGTGAATTGACCCACAGGACAATTGAGGACACATTGATAAGTACCACCACAATAAGTAGAAATGTGTATGGATTTCTATGATAGAGAGGATGGATTGTTCTTTAGACACTAAACTTACAGGCCGTTTATGCATGGGTCATTTTTAAGTTCAGATGTTGAAATTCTAGTTCTTAACATACGTGGAACATCATTGAGTGTGAATCGTACGTAGATATGTTTTAACTTTATCTTGCATGCTTCTCTCCGTAGCACCATAGGTCACAGTGCTGTACCTTGAATGCTTTAGGATGTACTCTTTAGGATGCTTCTGGTTCTGTCACTCCTTTATACCACCCTCAGATTATGTTCACATTCCTGTCTTGTACCCTCAATGCACTCAGGTGTGTAACCTGCAACAGGTGTGAATGACTCTGAACAGTTGACACAAACCCTTCCTACTCACAGTGAGGTCAGTGAGTCAGCCTTACTGGTGTGAAGAGGAAGCTTAGGCCTTGTCACAGATATCCTGAAGCACAGTCATTGTGTGCCTGCAGTTCCAACTCCTATTACAGCTCAGCACTTCGTGCTTCTAGTTAATAACAAGGGTATCTATGCATTTCAAGTAGCTTGGAGTGATCAGCCATGTCAAAAGAATGTATTTTAACACACCCACAAATCACTTTCCACCTTTCAGGCCTCAAAACCTCAAAAGGAATGTGACATGAGCTAATGGGAGACACGAAGAAGAGATTATAGTCTTCTTCACATGTAAGCATTGAGAAGCAGGCAAGGGACTAGAGCTCCAAATAGCAACATCTGGAATTCTGATAAATCTAAGTGTAGATGCTGTTAAAGTATGAAGGCATAAATGTGTTGACAGGGAAGGGGACAGACACAGGATGGGCATGGTAAGAATGAGAAAGTAGCGTTCCTCATGGGCACCATGGGTCTTTAAGAGCATGGTAGACAACAATGCAAAAGCCTGGACCAGAAACACAGTATGTGCATAACAGAAGTATCTTTGAGAGAAAAAAGTGACAAATCGAGAAACAGAAAAGACTAAAGCAGTCAAATCTTTAAGCTCACTCCCCTGGGAAAATGCATACATAAGAAACAAAGCCATTGAGGTCATGTAGCTGTAAAAAATCTCATCAATTAACTTGACTGTATTGGCATTTGCAGGACATTTCATCCCCAAATTACAAAATCAACATTTTAATGTATAAACATTTGTTATAAAAGAGAGTGTCCTCACAGGGCTTAAGTTTAGTAAAGTCAAGGATTAACTTTATAGAGAGTATGTTGTCATTCACAATCTTGTTAAGTTAGAAACCACTGAAAATAAACAACCTCAGAAATATGCAGTGGAATCCAGATAACACAGTTCTAAATAACCAAGTGTCAAAGGAAAAGGCACAAAAGAAATCTCAAAAATGTTTCTAATTAAATAATAATGAAAGCACACCATGCCAACAACTGTGAATGCACAGGAGTACTTAAAGGTAAGCTTATAGCTTTGAAAGCCTATAAGAAATTTATTTGCTCTGACCAAGTTGAAGATTCTTAGCTTTTCCCTTGACAAGACATAAAAATTTAGAGCAAGTTAGATAAAAAGGATTTTGAAGAAAGAAATAGGATTGATAAAATAGATAAATTAGAAAGCCTAAAAGCCTTTTGTTTAAAAATAAAATGGATACATCCTGAGTGAGGCTGCGAGCAGTGAGGCTGGGTACAGCAATACAGCTCCAGAACTCTAAACAGGAGGGTCATAACGTTGATACTGTCTCAAGATACATAGCAAGCTCCATCTGTCTGTCTGTCTTTCTGTCTGTTTGTATCTATCTATATCTATCATATGTATATACCTATACATATGTATATATGCATATGTATATATAAATATAGACACATCTATACAGATGTATAGATATCTATCTAGATATACAGTGATACTGTTAAAAAGAAAGCAAAGAAAAATAAGCAAAAGAAAGTGAAAATTGTCACTATCGGGCATGAAAGGGGAATTTTATAATAGATTCTCTAGACAGTAAGAGGATTATTAAACAATACTATGACAAGTTTATGTCAATAAATAAAAATGAGATGAAGGGGAAATTTTCCCCTTAAAACAAGATGTTATGTTTGTAAAACAAACACCACATACCATTTATTAAATTCTAGAAAAAGATGCCCTCACAGGTGAATTTCATCCAACATCCAAAGAAATAATACTACCCACAAACTCTTCCATAGAATATCTTTAATAAAACTGGCATTAGTCTAACACCAACACTAGAAACACAGCACAGGAGAACGCAGTTACATACCGTACCATCAATGTACAGAAGCCCTCAAATGCTAACAGCTCAAATAAGCAAGATAGAAAGTGACAGCACACAGTATATTAGTGGGGTTTCTCTCTTTAGATAAGGTTCTTTAAGCAGTTGAGAGCAAAACAATGTAACTTATAAAATCCAGGAGAAAATAGTATCTCATGATCATCTTAATTCAGAAATGTTCTTGCTAACCCATACTTGTAATCCTAGCACTAAGGAAGCTGAGGCAGGAGGATTGCCAGAAGGCCAGACTGACATCTATGTGAGGTTTCAAGTTTAGCTGAACTTCAGTGTAAAACCCCGATTAAAAACAACCAACCAAACAACAACAAAATACCTTAAAGTGACAAATAATGATATATAATATAATGAAAAAGGAAATATATAAATATATATATATATATGTCTATAATTTGAAAAGAGGAATGAACAGAGAATTGACTACTAAATATTTGATGAAGTCTTGTTACTTTTCTCCCACAATCAGTAAGAACAAGCAGAGTCCAGGATGTGAGGCTGTAGCAATGATGAAAGTGAAAGAAAGGCTGAAGAGATGGCTCGGCGGTGCAGAACACTTCCTGCTCTGAAACAGGAGACAGATTCAGTCCCAAGCATCCACAAGGCAGCTCACAACCTTAGGTAGTTACATTTCCAAGGGATGCAGCACTCTTTCCTGGCCTCTGTTGGCACCAGACATAAACATTGTGCACATACATATTTCAGGCAAAAAAAAAAAAAAAAAAAAAAGCACTCATGTACAAAAAAAATTTCTTAAACTTTGAAAAGAAGTAAGAAGCATACAGGTTTTGAGGCAAAACTACAATTCATGGCAGCATGACAATGTTTATAGAAAGTCCTGAAAATCTACTAATAAAATTCAATAAATAATTTCCATGTTTCAGGAAACAGTCAGTGTGCAATAAATCATTCCTTACATACCAATAAGTAGAAAACATAAGAGAAAAAAAACCACAATCATTAGAACAATGCCGTCAAACAAACAAATTTTAGAAATATCTTACATAACATCTGTAAGAACTGTGCAGTGGCACACTATGAAACGCTGCAGAGAGAAATCAATCTTTTAAATACGGAGCAATCTATTATTCATAGATTGGAAAACAATATTGTGAAATGGAAAATCTTCATAATTGTGGCATAGATTCAGTTCTCATCAAAGACACAGAGGGATTGTTCTGTTTTGTTTTTTAAAAAGAAGCTACTAGCTGGTTCTCAGAACTCACATGCTACTACCCATGATTTAGAATGCAGAACATAATGTTTAGGAAATGAAATGATACCATTTGGGTGGTTTTTTTTGGGGGGGGGGGGACTTCTAACATGATAGAAGTGTTCTACGTCTGATCTGAGCCTTTCTTGCTGTTCCTTCCCTGGCCTCTTTTTTTGCTCCTTAAATATCACACGTAGCTTCCTGTTCCCTGGCCGTTATATATTTTACAATCACTCTCTGTTTTCGGCTCCCCAGCTCCGTCTGCCTTTGAAAATCTGCTCTCGTATCACTGCTTCAGATTTGGTCTCTGAACACATTACGTGATTGCCTTTCTCCTTCATAAAGCCTGGAGCTTTTCTTTCTTAGCTGCTGTCGCACTGTGTGACCCCATATGTATATACCTTTAAAAACATGCATCCATACATCTGCATAGTAAGCTCCAGGGACTTCGTTGTTTTCCCCTCTGTATAACTAATGCTTAGCACAGTGTGTGACATACTACCTATAGTGTCAACTAGATGAATTCATCACTAAACACAGACATGAAGATTTTGGTCCACGGATACAGAATTGTAAACATTGGGGAGGATGATTCAAGGCATATTTTAGTCCAGAAAGGAGACTTTCTTTTTCATAGCATCAGATCTTCCTGAGTTTAATAAACACCCCCAGGAGCCTATGAATCACATACCCCCAAGGTATATCTGCAGTAGCTAGGAGGACATAAGAGTCTCCTACAGACCGTGAAGCCATGCTTCCTGTTTTGCTCCTTGGCTTTTTCTCCAGTTAAAGCTCTTTATGTGGCGAGAAGCTGATTTGGATTTCGTTTGTCTGTTTTTATTTTTAGCTTAAGGACAAATGCATATGTCAGGTGTGTAGACCAGTGTCCTGCTGGGCAGCATTGACAACACATTTTTTTTTCCCCTAAAGGTCAAATGGGAGATTTTCTGTATCTTGTGTATGTAAGTGTGTGTGTGAGAGTTTCTGTGTGTATGCATATGTGTGTATGTGTTTGTGTGTATGAGTATGTGAAAGTGTGAGTATGTGTGTAGGTGAGTGTGTGCGTGTCTGTGTGTGTGTGCATGTGTGTAAATATGTGTGTATGTGTTTATATGTGTATGCGTGTATGTGTGTTTATCATTCTAATATTGCTTCTTTATTCACAGATCCATGTACACTGTGAGAAATGCAGTTTGCAGACTGTGTATTGTTTCACATTCCAAAAGTAAGATTCATGAATTGAAAACACCTAAATTTTATAGCTAGGGTAAGTCATCCATATGTACAGCTTAGCTATAAAATTTGTATTTCTGCTTGAGCATATAGGTTCATGATATATTAGTAAAATGTTATTTCTCAGAAAAACTAGATTTCTAAGAGACACATGGATAGTTGAGGAATGGGGAATGCCCTTCTTGCATATCTTATCTAGAACTATATCATTCTGTTGCCTAAGAAACACCAAAGGATAGCTAATACCATCCCCGAATAATACTATTGGTTTGTAAGGAAGTCTAGAAATAGACTGAGCACCCCCCCCCCAGGCTTCCTCTGTAGACTGTGGTCAAGATAAGTATCCTTTGTGGCTACTTGAATGTAGACATGGCCAGGAAGGTAAAAAAACCTCCAATTAGTATTCCTCCCATTTCTCCTAAAAGCCAAGTAGTGAATTTTTTATTTTGAGCAGTTTGGTAGAAAAATCTCTGTTTCCTTGTCCTTTCTCCCTTTTCTCACTTAAGATACTATTCATATCTTAAGGAGCTGCATTTATCACAACCATCGTACCTTCATTGGCATCATTATTGGATAAAGAACACAGTTTACTTAGGACTAATGACTTCATATTGTATCTTCCCTGGGACACATTTCTGTCACAGTCCTATGAATTTTCACTGTGCACTTTTCTGTGTTCTGCCTAGAAGTCTTCCTCTTCTTTGTTTTCTTTGTACTAATTTCCAATGCCGAGTTAGAAACCACACTCCCTACAAATGCTCTGTCAGTAGAGTCTATCCATGCTGTTTCCCAGATCTCTCATGTCATTTCATACTCTTCCATATCCAGGTCTTGATGACTAGTTTATTACAACAATCTTCTGGTTTGAATTTCTCTTCTATTTTCACTCCTTGTGATCTTTGTTCATATTGCCAATAGAAATATCTTGGTAAAATAAATTCTGAGGTTTATCTATCTCCAGAGGATCCCTCTGATGTTGAGTTTATAATTGAGTTTCTGTAGCATAGCATCTTTCATGCAGCTATGTGTGTGTTGTAATGCTGCAAATATCCACATACTGTTTAGTGTCTTCATATTCTTCCTGATGCTGGATAAGTACGCAAGAAGCTGAAATTACCAGACATTGGATTTTTGGGGTGTGTGTGTGTGTGTGTGTGTGTGTGTGTGTGTGTGTGTGTGTGTGTATAGGTTTATTTTGTTTTATTTATTAATTTATTGATTTTAACCTTACAAGATTTTCTTTCTTTTATTGTTCCTATATGGAAACTGATTTATTTGAATTTTACCTTTTACTCTATGTTATCTATAGGTTTCTATCACTAAACTTAGTAGATTATTACTTTTAATTTGTAGCTTTCTCCTTCATTGGTCACAGTTTCTTTAAGACAGGCATCATGTTATACTTACCATAGAGTTTTCTAGGCAAAGTAAAGGGCTTGGCACCTAGCTGTAACTTCCATGGGTTGGGAAAAAATGACTAGGCAAAAGAAATAGAGGTGCTTCTATCGCCTAGAGCCATGAGATAATTTAATAGCAATGAGAAGGGGCTTTGAAAGTTGGGAGGAGAAGAGATTCCAGAGAAATTATGTACATGAAGTCACTGCTGAAGCAAGCTTCCATGGTTGGTTTGTACCATACTGTGTTAGAGCCCTGAGTTCAAAAGTGGTGACTTAAGGTGAGACGACCCAATATGAAATGGGACCTAGGTCCCAGGTTCCTCTGAGGTGAGGGCAGGGTGGGGGGTATTTGCACAGCTATCTCTGTGCTAGAAGTTCAGATGTTCTTGGTCATCCGTGACTTCTCACAAGCTCAGGCTGAGGATCCTTGAAGATAGGAAGAATACTTATGACAAATTGGGGACCTTGTGAGATGGTTGACGTTTTAAAATAAGAGAAAGGAAAAAACTTGCTGCTGATGCACATAAAGGGAAGATTTGAAAGAAAAATTTTAAAAAGTCTTCAAACTGATAATAGATGAGCAATAAAAGGTGAAATAGACCATGATCGGCAGTTTGCATAGCCTATAGAAAAGCAGGATTCCAAAAATGTCAGAAAAGGAAACATTTTAGGGCCCAACAGTATCATTCAAGATAGAAATGTCTCAAGTAATGAGATAATAGTGATCCGGTCCTAAACCATCACAAATGTCAGTGGGGGAGAAACAACAGGAAGATCTCTACATGGAGTCAATCACTGAATGAAAAATGGAAAGGGACAGGTAGCGATGGGAAGTAAAACAGGAATGTCTCTTTGAAAGATTATGTTAACAGGACTCATTTTAAGTTTCAACCAAGGAGAAATCCTTGAAAAAGAACAAGTAAGAGTTTGGTAGAATAGGCTTCTAAACTAAACTTTAGTTTTACTAAAGCCAATCACAGGCCATAGAGATCAGTACTGAAGGAAGACTGAGAAGTAATTTACAGCAAATTAAGACAGAATTATCACTGCTGATTAAGAGCCGCTGGATTCACCATTTGTGTCAGGATAGTGGCTTACTTACCAGCTGTGTAACTTCAGTTGGCTTCTGCATGGATGAGCCTTAATTAGCTTTCATACTCACAAAAGAGACACAATGACACCAATTGACAGATAGTATGGGTTCCAGCACAGTGTTGGCATTCAGATAGCACTCAATAAATAGACAACTCTGCCTACCCCATGGTTTCTCCCAGTAGAAAAACTATGACAAGACACTAGAATAATTTATAAATTATTGCATATATTATATGATATTGCATATTAAATATATTATATATACAATATATACATATATATCACTCTGCTGATAACATTTGAAAATTGTAATGCAGTGATGGACTTGGGGAGGAATTGTTTAGACAGGTGACTTTGTGAATAGTGGATTTGATTCCTTATTGATTTTTTATTTGCTAGACCAGTGAATTGATGTGCCTTTATGCCAACACTTATAAATGATTTATTTGGGAGGAGATGTGTGAACACTTGGAAAGGGAAAAACTAGTCTCTTGCTCAACTTGTTTTGCTTTGCCTTTGATATGCTTATATCATCCTGGAATATCAGAATAACTCTAAATATTAATTGTATCTTGATCTCAGCAACGCCTTGGGAACAGTTACATAGAGTCTTTTGGATAAGAAGGAAAATTGAGGCATATAATTAAATACATTCATATAATAAAAAGGTTCCAGGGTATTATTAAACTAATGTTTATGTTAATATGACAGATGGTTGCAAAGTTGAATGGCAGAAAATGCTGACTTCAGAATGTTTTTGTTTAATAATCATCAAATACATGGTGTGTCAGCAAGAGGCAGACTAATCAATTTCAGAGATGATATAATATTTGAAGAGCATTCATGTTTTATATTGAGTGTATTATTGCAAAAGTACATAGTTATTAAAGATAATTAAATTTAGAGAACCAAAAGAAAATTTGCAAACTATAAATATATAAGGGTGTATATTTTAATATGTCATTACATTTTGTTGCGGATTTAATTATGGTGGGTTCATACAGGCATGACTTACAAAAACCTTTCTCCAAACAATTTTGTTAAGTTGAGTTTTTCCAGCTGATAGGCTTTCTGGAAAATTGGAAAATCATTTTATGTATTGTTTCTATGTGTTTGGGTTCACACCATCAATTTAATTCTTGATTGATTTTCAATAGGTGTTTTCAACAAGAAAATGGGACGTTTTAAAACTCTTATACTCTGGCTGATGTGTTTTGCAAGTGCTTCTGTATGTAGAGGATAGCTTCAAAAGCAAGATTTATAGCCTTTCCTAGAAAGGACTCCCTGCCTTTCCTTATGTAAATCTCTTCCCATCTCTTAAAAAGATATTCCTATAGGATGTTGTTGAGAGAATTGTTGAAATGTGCAAAATACAAATGCTTCTGATTTTTTTTTCCCACTGGACTGCCTTGGGCTGTGGCTATCACCTTTAATTATATATATAATCAGTTCCTTTGTTGCTTTACTTTGTTTATGATAG
This sequence comes from Micromys minutus, assembly GCF_963924665.1. Classification (NCBI taxonomy): domain Eukaryota; kingdom Metazoa; phylum Chordata; class Mammalia; order Rodentia; family Muridae; genus Micromys; species Micromys minutus. The sequence continues at coordinate 24,549,380 of NC_137981.1, read as the reverse complement.
TATTTTTTAATGATTATGATTTTGTTTTTAATTATGTATGTCAGTGTTTGTGCATATGAGTGAATCCCCTGTAGAGGCAGGAAGAGGGCATGGGCTCCCTCATAGATGTAGTTACACGCAGTTGTGAGCTACTTTACATGGGTGTTGGGAACTGAACTCAGGTCTTCTGCAAGAACAGTTAAGTGTTATTATTATTATTATTATTATTATTATTATTATTATTATTATTATTATTATTATTATTATTATATGTATTCTCATACCAAATGTTGCTGTCCTCCTTATTCCCCTCCCAGAGTTCCTCCATTCCCTGTCCCCTTCACCTCTGAAAGGGTGCCTCACCTTCTCCCTTGGGCATCAAGTTTTTATAGGATTAGGCATATCCTCTCCCACTGAGATCAAACAAGGCAGTCTTCTGCTACATAATCATAAGGAGCCTCAGACCACCCTTGTGTGCTCTTTGGTTGGTGGCTTAGTCTCTAGGAGCTCCCTGGCATCCAGGTTAGTTGACACTGTCCGTCCTCCTGTGGAAGTTGCCATGCCCTTCAACTCCTTCAATCCTTCCAGTAACTCTTCCACTGGGGTCCCTGACCTCAGTCCAATGGTTGGCTGTAGGTATCAGCATCTGTCTCCCTCAGCTGCTGATAGAGCTTCTCAGAGGACAGCCATGCTAGGCTCCCGTCTGCAAGCACAACACAGCATCAGCAACGGTGTCAGGGTTTGGTGCCTGCCCATGGGATGGATCCCAATTTGGGATGGTCACCTGGTCCTTCAGTCCTTCAGTCTCTGCTCTGTATTAGTCCTTGCTTTTCTCTTAGACAGGAACACTTGTGAGTAGAAAAATTTGAAGATGAGTTGGTGTCTCCTTCCTTCTAATGGGGGCCCTGTCTAACTACTGGAAGTGGCCTCTTCCAGTTCCGTATCCCCACTGTTGAGCATTTTGGCTAAGGTCACTCACATTGAGTCCTGGGATCCTCCCCAATTCCAGGTCTTTGGGACTAGAGGCTTCTCCCGCCCTGGACAGCTACATATTTCTATTCATTCTTCTAGTCCTCTGGGCTTCTCTCTCGTCTCCCCCATACCTGATTCTACCCCCTTTCCCCCCCTCCCATCTCCCCTTCCACCCAGGTCCCTCCCCTCCTCTGCCTCCCATGATTATTTTGAAGCATCCTGAACTGAACTTCTTTGAGAGAGCAGTAAGTGCTCCTAACAGCGGAGCCATCTCCCTTTCCTTCAGTAATGACACTGGTTGTGACTTCTGCTTTAGTTCCTGGTGTTTATCTCTGCAGCCTCAATCTCCAGGTGCTCTGTTCTTTACACCCTGCAACTACCATTTTTAATTTTAATTTCCTTAAATTTCCTTAATATTTTACTTAAAGTTCAGAGTGGAAATATGTTTCTTGTACAATTTACTGTTTTTTTTTTAAATTAATTAATTTGCTTTACATCCCAATATCAGCACCCCCCTTCTCCTACCAGTACCCCTTTCCTTATCAACCCCCAACTCCTACTTCCTGATCATCTAGTCACTGCAGGACTGTATTTTCTCTCTCACTGAGGCCAGACAAGGCTGGTTTTTACTGTTTTGTTTTCTATTCTTCTTGGGGCATATTCTCAAGCAGTTTCAATGCCTGCCCCTCCCCAGTGCCACCTACTCACTTCCTCTTTATCGATCGCTTCCTTCAGATCGCCTCCTGTTTACTTCTCTCTTCTTACTGTTTCCTTGTTAGACTGTTTTGGACCAGTCACAAAACTGTTTACAGAGAAATGGCACCTTTGCTGTTTTACAAAAATCATGTTTTTATTTTTATTTTTTAAGAGGTAGCATGGTGTCGTATCCTCTTGCTGGTTAGTTACTAGAATTCTTAAAGAGTAGAGGGTGCTAGGGAGAAAACACGCTTAACTGAAGGGCCTGAGATGCTAATATGTTGGCTGATAAACTTGACACTCTAAGTGATATCAACAGGGTGGAACTAAGCGCTGAAAGCAACAAGATGAATAAATGAAATCTGACAGGCTGCCCAAAAAGAATGTCCCCTAACTATGTACTGGGGAAGCCTGCCTTGGTCCATTTCCAGACCCACGAATCCTGTTCTGGGTTTGGCTCATTTGATACCTTTCCAGTGCTTGCCACCTGAAGGCTTCAATTATACCAAATGCTGAAAGAGTCACACCTGATGCCCAAGCCAGGCACCCAAAGCCAGCTTGTTCAGCTCTGAGCTTAGTCGCTTACTTCCAAACTATCCAAGAGCCATATTCACTAGGGTAAAAGCATCACCCTCCACTTGGGCCTTCATAGTCATCCTTAACCCTAGAATGCTCTCATGTCTAACAATTTTTGTCTTCCTCATAAAAATTCCCCAGGAGAGCTGCATTTTGGGAACAAGGTATCTCCATGCTTGCTCACTGTTCTGTCTCTCGTGTGCTCAAACCTATCCAGTTTCTGAATCCAGTGCCTTCTGATTATCTTTTAAACAGTCACATCATACTGGGTGATATTATCTTCCCATGCCTTCCCCACTCATTTCTTCCCCAAGGATTCTCTGCTCCACCAGGGGCAGGTGACAGACAGCAACCCTCCTCTGCCTGGACACTTTCTCCTAGGCCACCTTCACACCTGAAGTCTGAGTCATAAACAGTTGCCTCTTTTCTGTACGTTCTTTTGGTTTGTTTGTTTGTTGTTTTCCTGCCCCATAATAATCTCTCTTCTTTCTGGTAACAATCACAGTTGTGCATTTGAAAATCTTCTCAAAGGCTCCATCACAGGCAAATCTGTGAGGACCTGCCAGACTGAGAAATTCTACTTTCTGCCCCCAGCACTTCTCTCATGATAGCACTACTGCACCCCCTGCGCTGAAACTGCACAGTTTCTGCACAGCATTCCCTACACTGTAGACAGTCACTTCGTGGTCAGTAAAGCAGTAATTTCCAAGTTCTTCCCTGCCCCTCTCTCCCTAACCCCTGTTCAGATCCTTTCCTTCTCACTGATAATGGTTTCTTCTTGACTCTGTTTTAAACACTTATGACTTACTTGTCTTTCACACACTCACACACACACACACACACACACACACACACACACACGTGCGCGCGCGCATGCTATTTATTTCTGTCATGTTGTATTTCATTCTTATGGTGGCATTTTATAATAATAAGGATTGCATGGTTTTGTATTAATTTTTTACCCTTTTAAAAACATTAAAATAAAATGCTTTGGTTCTCATCCATGTAATCAATGACCATTTGAAAAAAAAAACTAAATTTAGGTTTGTGGCTTTGCATAATTATGGATAGATATAGAGAATTAATCTAAGAAACTATTTTCAGAAAACAAATGCATTTATTTTTACTACTTTGAGAAATAATAACTGAGTGAATGTCCGAGATTAAAGGTGTATCTAATCCGATATGTACTTCTTTATCACAAGCAGTGCTGGTTGCTCAATTAGCCCCATATAGCTAGAAGACTGAATCTGAGAAACAGACAAGGTTGGCATCCTTTTAACTGCCGGCTTATACTTTTGTGCATCTCTTCTACAGAAAGTAAAAGAGTCTCATAGAGTGATGGCTTCTATTTCCCTCAAGTATCACTTCTCACTCTTACATTATATTCACATCGCAGAGTTATGAGATTACATTTCCTTTTTGTAAGTATAATTAGCACAGTTTGCTAAATATGCTTCTCTAAGTAAATGGATTCTAGACTGCTCAATAGCTGCCTTTTATTTACAGTTCACAGTTCACTAATCTCCTCGGATTTCATACAAAACATTTAACCATAAAAGTGTTTTCAAATTGCAAGCACTTTTCTTCCCAATCCCACATAACAATAGTGAATGTTACAAATTATTTTTAAATAAAACAATGCAGATGTTATTTACTGTATGTTTATATACACACAGCTGTAAATTTTCCAATCTACCTGTTTTGATTGACATAAATTCTGTGTACTGAGTTGATAGAATATATAAGTACAAGTTCACCATATATATACATATATATACACATACATATACACATATACATATGTACATATATATGTGTGTGTGTGTATAAAATATGTTACTTAAATAATTGTGCTATATTTTAGTGTCAACATCTTTGGCATTTTTGTATTTGTATATAAATTTAGTATACTTAATCACCAATATTTAATATCACCAAAGTGTATGAAATAATGTTCAGGTATATATTTCATAAGTCATCATTTGCTTTTTATAATCCATTCTTATCACTTCCATCGTAGTCCATTTAGATATTGTATGTTTGCACAGCCACATCATGCTTGTCCACACCTCTGCTACTTCACTGTGACGCCAGGGTGGCAATATGTATAGTCCTGTCCTGCGCAATCTAGCATGTGTCATGAATTTGTTCCTTGGGATACATATCCCATAAAAGAACTGCTGACTCACTTGTATGGGTCTGTTTAATTTTATTAGACATTGCCAAATTTCTCTCTAATGTGGTTTTGCAAATTTACATTGCCAATTACTATGTATATGAGTACATACTTTTTATTAGCATTTGGAATATTTGATGAACTCACACTTTTTAATTGTGAAAATCTGGTGGGCACCACATGCTCTTTTCTGACTGTATTAGTTTTCTCTTTCCTGATTTCAAGTGAGGCTGAGCATTTCCCTAAGTTTGTTTCGGCTGCAGCTTCTGTGATTTTTCCATTAGAGTTTTTGTCTGCTGTTCACTTGCATGCACATTACATTTATCCATTACCTGTGCACTGAAATTTTCTTCTGGTCTCTATCTTGTATTTCAATTTCTATACCCTGTATTCTATACCCTGGGATATTTAGTATTAATGTAGTCAACTTTATAATTTATTCCCTTTGAGATTTGTTCTATTTGTGTGTTTTTTAAAAAAATATCAGCTCCAACTCTAAGCCATATAATTTGTTTTTAAAATTTGCAGAAGTCTTTAATCCATCTTGTTGCTGTTTGTAAGAATATCATTAAACCTATATATCCAAATGGTTTTAGTAAGACTGCTTATTGAAAAGTCCATGATTTTCCTTCTGATTTTTCCTTCTGATTAAAAATAACATACCTTTAAAATTATTTATGTGTTCCCAAACTTTCAGAGATACAATGCTGAGAATCCCTCTGCAGCCCTTGCTTGCTTTCCCTCGTACCTTGGGGCAAGTGCAGTGTTAATCTGTTATGATTAACAAAGTTTCATAGTCATTTCGATTTTTCAGGTTTTCCCCTAAGTTACCTCCAGGTGCCTTCTGACTTCCTTTGTTTTTGATGACCTTGAAACTCAGGTGTTGTTTTTGTTTGTTTGTTTGTTTTTAACATTGTTCCCCGTGGAGTTTTGTTACATTGTTCATTCTTAGATGGGGTGTAAGGTTTTTTTGGGGAGAGGAAACAAAGAAGGGCCATTCTCTACCCATGAGTTCAGGATCTCATGATCTTGTGTTATTGACTGGTCTTATTTTCCACTGATGCTCTTAACTTTGCTGGTTTGGCTAAGTCTGTGTTTGCCAGGTTTTTCTATAATCACTTAGTCCTATTCGTCACACTCTAATGTTTTGTAACGAGTCATTATGTCCCGTTCTCCTAGAAAGTTGAAAGCTTCCAATCACAGAGGTGGTGAGGCCTGTGTAAGTGATTTGGAATTCTTTGAAGATCAGTATCTGGAGCCAAGAGTATAGATTCGTTGTTAGTTTAATAACAGCATAAATGAGTGGATTAAGAAATTATAGGTAGGGGCTGGAAGAGCCGTCTGTGCTCTTAACCACTGAGCCATTTCTTCAGCTCCCGTCCTATACCACATGCAGGGTGTCCCTTAATTGAAGAATGAATAAAGAATATGGTGCATTTACACAATGGGATATAACTCAGCTCTTAGAAAAATAAGATCATGGAATTTGCAGGTAAACAGATAGAAGTAGAGAGAATACAGTTCTTCCTGAGTGAGGTAACCCAAACCCAAAAAGACAAATATGGTATGCATTTGCTTATATGTGGATATTGGCTGTTAGTCAATGATAACCATAAAACCAAGGAGATTAGTTATAGAGTAAAGGATTGGGGGCTGGTGCACATGTACCTCATCGGGAAAGGGAAGTCGAATATATACATATATTTGGGGATGGCACTGGATGATCAAGTGGAAAGAGAAGATGGGGACCAGAAAAGGAATACAGGGAGAGACCGCTCAAGTTAAGGAGCACATGAAGCATAAGTAGTCCTGAACTATATACATATGTGAAGACAGTCTAAATGAAATTCCCAAGTAATGGCTAGACGGAGAACCAACTAGACATTTCTTGACACCATGAAGCTTCTAGTGGTAGGAATGGGATGCATCTAATTGAGTTGCTGGCCAAAGGAGTCCCATGGGAGCCCTCAAACAGTCCAGGTTGCTGCCTCAACTATGGGCTGCTCTCCACAAACTGAGAGTAAGGCCCCATTGCTGAAAACAACAACTACACAACTCACTGAGCATGGAGAAGTCAAGCTGGTGCCTTCATTGAGCCTTCAACCCTACATTCTAGTGCCTTTGGTAGAGGAATGAATGCTATGAATGCTAAGCAAAGAGAAATGTAAACAGCAGCCCATCCATAAACCCTTTGATCTTCAAAGTTGTTCTGTGTACATGCTTTGCTAATGCAATGATGGCACAAAGCTTTTGGGAGTAACCAATGTCCATTTGAACTAAAGCCCACTTCACAAGATGCAATGTATATACCTAACATTGCTTGGGTGACCGAGACCCTGTATAGATAGCCCAGGGACCTAGGGATCTACTAAAAGAACATAACAATAAAATAACTCCTAGGGAATAGTCTGTTCTGCTCATAGATCTGTGCTTTACTCAGACAGCATCAGAAAAACTTCCTCCTGTAGTGGATGGGACCAAATACAGAGACCCACAGCTGGACAAGAAGCAGAAGGTGAGAAGCCATGGAACACTCAGGCCTAGATTGCATGGCTCCATCAATTCCCTCCCTCTATACTCAAAGAACCCCTCTGAAGAGGAGGCAAAGGGAAGGGAGGAGCCAAAATAGATGGAGAATAACAAGGAAATAAGGCTTTCTAAATCAACAGGGTCAGTGCACATGTGAACCCAAGAGACCGAGGTGGCATCACAGAGCCTGGGCAGGTCTGCATCCCATGGGATCCTAGAGCTGAAGTGGCACAAGGTGACACATGCTCCCAGGTTCTAAGCTAGAAGCTATCTCCAGTTGATAGGCACTGGCAAATTAAGATTTGTTTTCTCCAAGGGAGTCTTCCTGGGAAAACAAACTACTCTTTGGGATAGGCTACATGCACAGCATTGGATGGCCATCAGAAAGTAAATTTAAAAGCATCTTTGGCCTTCCTTGTCTCTTGGTATTGCATTAGGGCATTCTTTTTTCTTTGCTTGTTTGCTTTAAATTTTGTCTTATTCCTAATTCTTTAAAAATATTATTTCTATATGTTTAATTTTTTTCTCTCATTTTCTCCCTAGGGCCCTTTGCAAGAGGGGGAGGGGGAGGGAAGGAGGGAGGAAGAGAGGGAGAGCGCTTTCATTTTGCTCTTTTGATGGGATTCCTGAATGTGTGAATGGCTATGTCTTTGTGGCTGTATTTGTTTCTTGAGCCTTTTCTTAAGCTTTTTTCTTTCTTTTTGTTTGTTTTCTCCTATTCCAATTTGTTAGTTTTTGTTTTGTCTTATTTTATCTTATTATTATCCCTTTTCATTTTCTAATAAAAGACAGAAGGGTAGTTCTAGATAAGAGGTTGATATGTTTATAAAAAAGAAAAAAATATGATATACCCCTGGTTTCAGCACCAATGTTAGGAAAAAGATAAAGAGAGTGGGGGGTGTATAGTCTATTGAGGTATGGTGAGGCATGGGGACAAGGAGCATGCCTCTGGCAGACCCATGTTGAGGCATCCCTTCCCCCTGAGGGACCAGCCACATAATGAGATAGTATAGAGTAGCATTTATTCAGGGCATGGGAGGGGAGTTAAGAGGGCAGTAGGGGAAGAGAGAGAGAAAAGAGGAGAAGTAGAGAAATAGAGCACCCTCATAGAAGCAGGGGGAAGGGATAAAATAGGGGGTTTCTGGAGGGAAAATAGGGAAAAGAGATAGATAACATTTGAAATGTAAATAAATAAAATATCCAATTAAAACAAACTGTACATCAAGGTGCAAAAGAAATCACACACACACAAACTCAAAAATTTCATGTTTTAAGTCAGTTTAAAAGTGTGGGTGTTGGGCTGTGTTGGAAGTTACCCTGGGGCACGTGTGCCCTGTGGGCTGTAAGTTGGGCATACTTGCTAGACTTTTAATAATATTTTGGTTATTTTTACCACTGGTGTGATTAGGTATCTTGAGAACAGCAACTTAAAGGGAAAAGTTTTGTTGTTTGTAATCACAGTCTAAGGATACAGTCTATTTTAGTAGGTAGCCCTATGGGTAGAAGTTGAAGATGTTGTATCAACAGTCAGGAAATGGACTGATCAATGCTCCACTCAGCCATCTGTCTTCTTGTTATTTTTTTCTAGAATTTCCGCCCATGGGATAATGATGTCCATATGTAGGCTGATTCTTCTGATATTAACCATCCTAACTAGATAATTCTTCACAAGCATGCCTATAGGCTACCTTAATCTAACCCGCCACTCATAGACATCCTCAAGGTTTGTCTCTTGGGCAATACTAACTCCTATCAAGTTTACAGTCAACATTAACTATCACATGTAATGACATTTACATTGTCCACAGAGTCATATATGAACTCATCGATTGGGAACTATTATCTATCCTCTGTGCCAAGGAGTAGAGTACCATGAGAATGTTTGTGAAAGTCCATTTGTATTTTACCCATCAGACTAATACTTTAAGAAGTGATTCTCTTCTACCAGCTGATCTTAGCCCTCCTTCAACTGGAATATTCTCACTGAGAGAAACAAGGAGTTAATCTTGTCTCTATTGACACTTAGCCCTCGAACCATGATTGAAGATACTCTTCACCTCTGCCACTGAAATTTTGTGTATTTTTCTCTGCATTCTTGTAACAGACCACTAGAACCTTTTAGAAACTCATATCTTTCTTTGTAAGAAGGTTTCTAACAATGGAGAGGAGAAAGATCTGCTATGTGGCTGATGCTGGGGTGAGCTGGGTTTGAAGGCCACTAGCCTAGCCTGTTGCCATGGCAATGGAATATTATTTAAGTCTTGGTTGTGAGAATAGGTTGTTTTATGTGAATCACTAAGGAAAATGGAGAAATAAAGTAAAAAGTAATTGTGGGGGAAATGTAGAATTTTTTTTATATCCTTAGAAAGTTAGAAAAGGCCACAGAATAAATGCTGTCTGGCTATAAACCATCCTTCCCAAGGGAGGATGGCACAAGGCAGACCTTTTTGAATTCTAAAGAGGATATTTTAGAAAGGTAAGATATGATTTCTTCTAAGTGGATGTTTTGCATGAATATCATGACACCTCAGAACCAGGTACTCATCTATTCAAGATGTTCTCTGCTGAGATCCTATAGGCATGCTCCGAGGAGGTCTCGCTTTTGCTATGGTAGGGCAACTGGGGCTCTAGCCTCTTCTCTATACAACAATGACAAGTTATATTTGTTTCTTCATTCATTTTGCTAAAAAGAAATTTCTGTTGATACAGAGGCATCAACAGGTCAAGAGGGGTGAATGTTTATGTGACTCACAAGCAGTGGTGTGCAGGAGCTGACTTGTAATGTTGAAAGGCATTACAATGCTTGGCTAAAATCTTTGGTAGAGTATTTATACTGGGCTTAAAAGCAAACTCTACAATGCAGGACTATTTGCTTGCTTAGTTTTCAAAAGTCATCTTTAAACCTATATCTATTACAGACCATAGACCATAATTGGTGCACACCATTTACTTTTTAGTAAATGTTTTACCAACACAGTGTCCTGTCTCGTTTCCCAATTCTGCATGATGAGCAATATGTTATTGCCAGTTCACTGGAGCAGAAACAGGGTCTTGGGAGGTGAGAAATGTGTTCACTATTACCTGGCAGCTCTAGGGAATATGTTCCTGGGCTGATCCTGAATCTCTCCCTTAATTGGCACATTACCCTTTCTGTTTAATCAAAGCCTTGCTTGCAGTTTACCATCACCCAGGAAAAACCAGTTCTTAAAGGACACATGCATCTTTCTTGTTCATATCAACCCATATTAGTTGCCAAAAGACACAAAGAGAAGGTGTCAGGCTCTGCCACTGTTTACCGTTGTCTTTTCTTTGCCGTGTATTTCCAAACACACTTTTGGATGAAATTCATGGGATAAACTGACATAGACTCAAGGCTGTCTGAGCATTCTCTGTGCAGAGGCACTCTGCTTAGCACATGTTAGAAGACTGGGTCAGAGTCCTGTTCTTGGTCAGCCCCCCCTTTTAGAAAGCCTGCTAGTTAACAGGAGTTCACAGCAGAACAGTACAGCGAGCTGTCGGATGTGTGGGCTGAAGGCAGAAGGGAGGAAGTAATTATCCTCAGCTGAGCCAAGAGTGGAGCTGGGTGTGACAGAGGTGGAGGTGTAAGACTACGAAAATGATGGCAAATGGGGTATTTCAGGTAAAGAGGCAGTCCATGCTAGGTGAACCGGGAGTGGGGATCTAGTGTCTTCTGGAGAATCCTCAGGCTGTAAAGAAACCAGAAAGGACTGAGTCTCTGCCCTAGAAATTAACAAAGCCCAAGTAACCTGAAAAGTTTGGATCAGTTTCATTGCCTTTTGACCCCTTTCTCTTAAATAGATTAAAATACTTGCTTCACTAGGCATACTTCGGTTAGAGAATTTAAAAGATTTCATATTTGCAAATGCTGGATGTCCTCCTTTATATAGATAGGCTGTCTGAGAATCTATTCAATATTCCGTTCCTTTCTTCCTGGCTTCAAATTATGTGGAAAACTGGGTAACAGGGATCCCAGAGAGATGAACTTGCATGTTAGGTTGGACCAGGTCCCACAGAGACTTTAATATAGAACGAAGACTGTGATAAGTGACAGAAAATGTCCTTTGTTTCTTTCTTTCTTTCTTTCTTTCTTTCTTTCTTTCTTTTCCATCAACAGTCACATATTTGAGAGATGAGCTTTGCAAACTGCCTTTATAAGGTAGCTTCAGGCTCCTAGGATAGGCAGGGGTCAAAGTTTTAATCTTTAACCACTCAAGTGAAGAAAATCAAGTGTATGGTACAGGGTTAGCCAGTGGAATATCAATGAAAATATATCTATAGATTGCAAAATCAAAAGACTTGGACAGAACCTCGAGAAAGAGTCACATTTGGGATATGGCAGAGGAAAATGGAGATCCATGGCTATGAGAGGAGGCAAGACCTGAGAAGCTCAGATACCATGATTTTCAATGGAGCAATTGTGAGAAGATACATAGGTGCAGAGGTATGATCTAGAGGTGATGTCAGAATCACTGGGCAAGGGTTAAAACTATCCCTCATACAACTCTGAAAATTACTAGTATCTTGGGCATAATAGGAGAATGTTCTGTCCCTAGATGTGATGAGGCATTCACAGCTAGAAAGAACACAGGTCTAAATGTCAAATGAAGTCATCAGCATCCTTTGGGAGCCTCTTTTCTCTTGCTGGTTGTCGATTGTCAACAACAATGCATATTAGGCACCCAGATGAAGCTTTCTCTCTTTTATACACTGAGTGAGACATATTAGGTACAGTCTTTGGTATAATTAACCAGAGTTGAAACAGTGAGGGTATGTTAGTAGTGAAAATGGTAATGGTGAGAGAAAAAAGGTGGGGAGACGGAACAGCCTAGTGGAGGTAGAGACAAGAATCATCAAGAGGAACAGTTAGAGGTGGTAGTTGTTTTAAAATGATCAAACATTTAGACAGAGAGTAACCATAAGTAGGGCAAATGGCAACTGATCATTGAAGCAAGTCCCCAAGGCAACTAGAGAAACTAGACATAAGGTTGAGATTAAAGAAAAGAAGCTAGGAACATAGGTACAGGAACCACTTAAAGTGATGAAGTTTCTCCATGGGCAGTCCATGGGCCACCAATTTCAGAAGTCAAGCTTTAGGTACATCTTTGGGTATGAGGCATGTTAGAATTTTCCTCTACCCAGAAAAAGGCATAAGAAGAGGCAAAGAAAACCGTAGCCTGGACTGTAATTCTCTCTGAATATATTTCAAGGTAACTAGTGGATGAGAAGTGAGTGCGTTTTATCCAGCATTTGAATGTTTCCTTCAGGACATTAATGAGGAGATGTTTTTCTCTGCTGTGTAAAATATTCTCCCGAGGCCTTTTGTGTGGCAGGAGGCGGGCTCCTCCTAGCATGCAGAAGGAACCCGAGCCTCCTACTCTTCCAAGAAGTTAATGAAAAGGCTTGTGGTGATTCAAGTCTGGCTAGACAGTGCTTGCTCCTCAGTTCTGTGTGGCCAGCTTAGGGTTTTGATAAAGATTCAGTGATGAATGATAATGGTAAGAAAGTAGAATCATCATGCTTTGAGTGTCTTACAGGAAACTGAGTGACAACAGTCTCCCGCACTTGCCCCTTTCTCTTCAGACTTAGAACTTTCTTGGTATCTGGGAAAAGCTCTGGTGCCGTCACTCTCTCATACTTGTCTTTCCTTTCACGATGTGGCTCTGTCAGTGAGGCACTGTCATCCTGTCACTGTGGGAAGTGGGTCGTGTTCTCCTTTGCGTCATCATTCATCAGACTGCTGTCACCCATTAAAGGGTCGCCCCACTTTACTTACTTGAAACAGTGTCCATTTTGCATAAAGCTTAGCTCATAAGCACTATGCCCTTGGAGAATGTCAGGGTCAAACCCAAGATTCAGTGCTGTCCCACCCTCCTGAGATTCTTTAAAAGGGCTGAGAGGACAGCATGATAGGCTGCAGATTAGACTTTGCTGATTGACAAATGTGACTTTGGATCTTCTTAGCTTTATTTCCTTTGGCTCCTCGATGGAAACGTTAACCTTCTGCTCAGAAGGTTAATGGACAACCATGTGAGTGCCTCAAGCCTGTGATACTGTCATCATTAAAGTTGTTCCACCATTTTATCCCCCTTTCCTCCACTCCCAGTTGCTAACATGCTGAACTCTGATCTCCATTCTTCTTGGTAGAATCACACAGCTGACTCATAGCAATCCCCACTCTGCTGTCCTCTGACCAATTCAGGCTGACCTTGCTGCCCACATTGGCATCCTTGGTATGCAAATAGCCATTACACCTGTACCTTGATCTCCTTTACTACTTCCCTGGGCCAGTTCCACCTGCCCCCTTGACCCACTGAACATATCGGCACATGAAATCTTGTTTACAACGTAGATTCTGGACCTTGAACTGAAGATGGCATGCTGATGTGAGGACCAAATACCTGTCACCGAGTGTCTCAGAAAGAACTTCACATTGAGTCCAAAACAACCAAGAGGACTTAGGAAGTTGGTGCAGTCCAGACTGAGGAACTGAAGTGTGGACTTCTTAGATCATCTGCAAACAGCCAGTTTGGAGTCAAGTGTTTTTCTAGGCATTATTTATTTTATTTTTTTCTCCAAACGTGGGAGTGATGGCTCTGAAAACTCTGTCTGCTATTAACTAATGGCAAGCCCGGTAACTAATTGTGCTTGAGTCTGATGAGCAACTGAGATTAATTGTCTCGGCTGACTTGCTCCTGAGGACTTAGGGAAGAGCTGAAATGCAGGCATGCAAAGAGCTGTCCATGTAAAATGTGGAGCTTTATCAATCAAGTCAGACATTCTAAGATTAATGAGTGCTTATGGTGTGTTCAGCCCTGTGCATTATGTATACTTTCCTGAAATTGGGCAGCCTGAGCATTCTAGCTTCATCTGCCAACCCAGGGATGGAAGGCTCATCATGGAAGCCATGTCCTCATGGCTTACAGAGTCTGAAAGCCTTTTGCTGCTACCTAGGGTTTCTCCAAAAATGAGTGCCAAGGATTCTTGCACACATGGTTTATTGGGCAGATAAGGAAATCTCAAGCAAAACAAATTGAGGAAAATGGAGTAAGACAGAGGAAGAGTCCAGAAACAAAGCAGAAGAACATAGCGAAAAAGCATACTGTCTGGAAGCTACATCAGTATGATAGTGGGAGGGCTCTGAAGTGATAATTGTCTCACACAGTTGGCCACAGACCAACTACGGCTGGAGACCAGAGCTGTCATATCACTTAGTGTTCTTCCATCAATAGCTTGAGATTTTTACATGAAGAAGAGATACATTGGCTCCTCTAAGGGTATCAGCTGCCTTTGGGGAAGCTCGTGCATATTAGCAACCATCACCCACAGTAAAGATGGACATGCTTTTGCAAAAAAATGGCTCCAGACCAAGCACTGGCAGTATCTATTGAAGGCCTGACTAATCTCTCTTTTATGAGTTAGGACTTAAGTTGTATCCATGTTCTTAGGTGACAGTAAAATGCTCCTTAGGGACCTCTCCCTGTGGCACTATACAGCCAACATATATAGTGAAATCTGATGCACAGGTAGGACAGAAATCCAAACTTTCTGGATGATTCTCTTTGACCAAGACCAGGATTCTGAACTGAGGCGTGGCTGTACATCTTTAATTTTCATTGACAGCTTCTCAAGGAGTTTCCAGCCTTCACACAAGGTAAATGGAACCCTAACAGTACCATTGTATGTTTCCCTAAAATGAACTACTCCCAGTGGCCTCTCACTTTGCCAATATCAAAAAGTCAAGCCTGTCTCTTTCACAAATGCCCCAAGATCACACCTCCAATTTGTTTGTGTAGGTGAATATCATATAAGTCTTTGTAGTCTTTTCTCATTGGGATTCCAGAGGTCACTGAAAGAACACTGTTCTTCTTATCCCTGAAGTGTGAATATTGGACTTGATTGTTTTCATGGTGTTGCTCTTCAGGACTAAGAAAAAGATGTGAAGAGTAATACTCTTTACCCCACAAACGTTTTAATAAACTTGCTATGTTGTGTGATTAGACATTTTCCATGAGGAACTAGAGACAAGACTGCAGATTAAAGAACCTCCCAGATGACACAGAGACTATGTCATTGTTCCAAACATCTTTTCCCAGTAAACAAAGGTTCCCTCGAACCCTAAGCAAGTTCAAACTCCTGTTGTTTCATGTTGCCACAGACTGAGGTCATCTCTGTCACCTGGGAGAAGCTGGTACATGTGGGAAGGGAAGGGGTGACGACAGCACTTGCTTTGAGACATTTAACTGGATAGCTTCAGTGCCTTCCACCCTTGTCCCAGAGCTGCATAGCCCTCCACGCTGAAGAAAACTTGAGCATTACATTTCTTCTAGGCTTTCCAATAATAGTATGAATAATTTCTCAACAAATTTCATAGGAATGGGTTTCTCTTATTTTCTTGGCATTTTTCCTCAGGCTAAATGACACAGGACAGCAGCATCAAGGCTGATGGACAGTGTCTTATCTCTTCAGAAACAGCTGGAAAGCCATTGATAGTGGGATGCACATGAATGCAGAAATGAGCTCTAAAAAATAATTTTCAATGCGCTACAATGGAATATATCAGCATGTTAGTCAGACTGATTCTCTAAATGCCTGAGCCCCAGGCCCAGGGTTTGTCCTACATTTATTTCTTCCTGGGATAAAGGATCTAGAATGTCTTTGGTTATGATTTACATTAATAATAAATGAGCCTCCCTGTAGCATAGTCTGGATATGTTAGAGGCACATAATTTGGATGTCTCTGTGGATTTATCTGTGTTGCAGTTAAAAAAAACCTACAATGTTTACTTTTAAACATTGTGTAAACACTCTCTCTCTGTGTGTGTGTGTGTGTGTGTGTGTGTGTGTGTGTGTGTGTGTGTGTGTTGTAAAGGACAACTTGTAGGTGTCTTTTTTTGGGGGGATTTTTTTTTCTTTTTTCTTTTGTCATGTGAGCCCTAAGAATTTGACTAAGGTCATCAAGCTTCTATGCCCACTATACTATCTCTCTGGCCAAAGATTGGTCCATCTGCTTTTTTGCTAACTGGTATGAGAAAGATTATATGTTCCCTCAAATATTACCTGTTACTTTGCACAGCTCTTAACTGCTAAGAGCCTGTTTCACATGAGGGCAATTAATCCCAATTGATTTTTATGACTGCCATCTTGATCAATTCTTGAAATCTATGTTACATTTCCTGGAATATTCTAAAGTGCCTCTAAAGAGCTATGACCTATGGTCTTTTTTAATCCACCATTTTTTGAAATTGGATTTTATAATTTGTCTTAAACTTGAGGTTGTTCAGTGGAATATGCTAATGTTCTTCTTATTGATTTGATCATTTTTTTAACACATATTTCCTGGGTGCTTGGTCTGCAGGAGGCTTTCTGAGGGATGCCTTCTTTGTAGTAGACTGAATGGGGAAGATGAAAGCTCCACGCTTAACAAAGAGGAAAGTAGACTGGCTTATGACTTGTGATCCTTGGAGAAGTTAAAATGCAAACACTAGAAAAGAACCAAGGAGAAGGACCAGTTCATACATCTGGTGAAAAAGGTGAACTTTTTAAAGAATGAAGTGAAAGGAAAGTCATTCCAGAACTGGGTCCATCTCAGCAGTTACAAGAAAGGATGCTATAAAGAAAATTAAAAAATTTAATACAAGGAAAGTTTACATTGTATATGTAAGAAAGAGTGATCTGAGTGAAATTCATATCTCGGAAAAAATTAGAGTAATCGCTTAGGACTGTATCAGAGGACTGAAATGGGGAGGGCTTAAGAGGATCCTACAGTATCAGGGCACATGGAAAGAAGCTCAATGGAAAGACAGCAGTATGCCTGAAAACAACCGGAGAGCATCCTATTGACTACACGTAGCAGATGAAGAAAAGGGAAGGATCTTTAAAGGATCCAAGACTCCACTTATGGAGATTAAGGACCATGGCCACATCCTCACAAATCATGTGGAAAGAAGGTAGTAAGGTGGTTCCAGAAGAATAGGGTTGTTTGATGAAGTATAGAGAGTGAAACTATTCATTTTGACACTTGTGGGTATTCTTACCAAGCTCACAAGAGAAAGATGGTCTGAAGATGAGGCATTAGTAGGAGGATAGGATGAGGCAGAGGAAGTGGAAGGGTGATAAAATGAGCAAGCAGAGATGAAGGAGAAAAATGAAAAAGCACCATCCATATGGGGGTCTTAGGGAAAGGCAGTTCTTCCAAAGGTGGTCTTTGGAGCCCATGGATCTGCCAAGATGGTGGACTCCACTGGCAGAGAGTGAGGGAGATAGCTGCCAATGAGTAGGAACTACAGGCCCTCAGAGCTTTGAGCATTTTCTCTGTTTCTTGTACCCTCAGATGTGCCTAAATGTGTATTTATAGATCCAGCTGGCTAAATATGAATATTCTTTGCATTTACTTTGCCCTTGAAACCCTACTTCTGACCCTTGAAGTGTGTCCCCTTCTTGAGAAGCAGTATTCACTGAATTCATTGTTTAAGATAGAATAGAATGGGCTTCTGACCATCAAGGCTTATCTGATGGTGAGATCCTCATTCTGTTTCTAATATAGGTCTTGGTTCCAGTTCAGCATTTGGGTTAAATTTGGGGTTCTGGTCATACAGTTACCCAGTGTACTCATATTAGCTGTATTTCCCTAAGATAGACAAGGATGGTGGAAATCCAATTATTTTCTTTTAAAGAACTGTGCAACAAAGTTAATTTCCCAAATGTCTTTTTAAAAATTAGAAAATATTTCTTCAAAACATAGAAAAGAAATATAATTCAATAGACTACCTTGAAAAACTTGTTTTTATCACATTAGAAAAAAACCCAACTACCATTTATATGATACAATTTTGTCCATCCTCACTGTATGCCAAACCACAGTAGATTTTTCTAAAAGTAGAAAAATCATCATAAGTGATCTTTCCCCTGCTCTCTGTTCATTGACTGTCCAGGCTTTAGGCTTGTGTTCAGAGTCGTCAACTTGGTTAAAGGACGTGCCCTCTTAGCAATCTGTTTCGTCATGGACCAGAAGTGTTGAGCTTGTCATCTGCCAGGAGTAGGATACAGGAAAGAGCCCTAGGGTCAGATCATTGTGGGAAGAAGTCCAGCGTCCTTCCTTACATAGTCTGACCTAAGAATTGAGGTAGCTAAGATCTCGGGAGCAGGACAAGCCATGATAAGCAAGCAAAGTGGGAGCTGAGCTGGAGTTGGAGGAGGCAGCCACTGATGTAACATCGGTCAGGAATAATAGGAGAGGGCAATAGTTGTAGCAGGTGAAGCCAGAGGCTTCCAAGGGTATGACAATGGTTAATATGGATGCATCCATATCTTGTTTTAACAGCCAATATTTCCAAATTGGGAAGCATTCATCTTTTGTAGCCATCACTGCAACTCCTAAAGAATTTTTTGGAGTCCTGCAGAAATTGGGAAATTGTCCCTCTAATAGGTACCACTAAATTTTCTATATACAGCAAATGGACAGTGAGCTACTGTCTTCTAAGTGCTCTGTGCAGCGCATGGCACATGGGGCTGGGAAGACTAGTTCAGCTACCCCTCACTGACTTCCCCCTTCACTCTTTTGCTGCCCAGTCTCAGAGAAGCTAAGGTCCTAATGTTGGGTGGTAGCCATGGAATTGTTATCAGATATGGAAGCCAAGTGTAGCCTAGTCTATAGGGCAGAATGTTTGCTTAGACCTAGAGAGGCCATTTGAACAGTCAGATATATAACGTCAAGGTAATCTAAACACAAATAATGCTTTTCTGACACCTGGCTCCACCAGTGTGGTGCCCACATGCCCTCTAGGTACTGAGAGCTGAATCTTTTAGCACATACTCCACTATCATGACTTAATTTCTAGACTCAAAGGGAAGATCGGGAGCTATTAACACAGTGGCCGTCAATTCTGGATGCTCTGAATAAGGCTGAGTCTGAATGACTGTTTTTATGAGTGTAAGTAAAGTCTATCTCTAGGCAGTGACAGGTTTTGTAGCCATTCCTCCATCACTCCGAAAAGTCCTTGAAATGTGAGATAGGATTTTTGCATAGTAATTCATTATATGCCCTTAGAGAATGCCTGCCTTTTCTGGGCCCCATTGTCTTGGTTTCTGAAATGAGGGGATGTTACATATGTTTTTCTAAAACTTGCCCACTCTCTTGCCATCTTGTGAGTTCCTCAACAGCTTATCTCTGACTTTTACTTTACACAGTGCTCTCAGTCAGATAGTCAGATACTTTACACAGTTCCTGCTCAGCACGAACTGTGGAGATGGCAGGACAGAGCCATTTTTTTAGAGTGAGAAAGCTGAATCACACAGCAGACCGGCAACAGAACTGAGCCATTTGTCAGGGTTTACACTCATGTTACTTGTAGTCCTGGAACACTAAGTATCCTTGTGAGCTACCTTCTACGTGCCAGGTTCTGTTGTTAGTTCTGGGAATACACTATGAAAGAAGCTAGACCTACCATGTTTCTTCTTGGTCATTAGCAAAGTATTTAGAAGTATCTTCTCAGGAGCCAGATTCCCTAGGCTCACATGAGGGAGCTGGTACTTAATGGATGTGTAAAACTGTGAATGTTAATTAACCTTTTGAACCCCAGATTCCTCTTCTGTAGATTAAAATTAATAACAAGCAACCTAAAAATTGGTCTGTAAATGCAGTACCTGTGATCCATACATGGCACCCAGCAATCCTCTTATCTGTCATTTAAAAAAAATTAATAATAGACTCCTTGGGGAGAAAGCAAGCACATAAAAATATGTATTTGAGACAGGGAGAGAGGTCGAGGGAGGGAGAGAGAGGGGAGAAGAAAAGAGACTCAGCAAAAAAAAGAAAAGGAAGATGATGCTATATGTCTGGATGCTTTCTCCAGCCTAGAGGTCACAGTAGGATGCTATGGAAGGTTGTCCCAGAAAGAATAGCAGAGAAGAAATAGCAGACTTCTCACAGGTTAGGTTTTGGCGTGGATTTACAGTCAGGGTAATCGTGTTTTCCCATTGATGGCACAGGGAAGTGGAGAACGGGAGTTTATGCTTATACTACCTTTGCTATAAATAAGGTTCAATTCTTTGCCTTCACTTCCCTCTCTTGCTGTGTCCTGTTAATTAGCCTCTGTATTCCTCTGAACTAGGTCAACAGCACTGCTGCTCTCAGAAAAGTGAGATCTGAGAAACATCGTGGGGTCCTTTTGATCATGCCTGTTGGGATGACAGATAAGAGGAAGGCTGGGATGAGGAACGGGCAGTCCACGTCCTGACTCCACTGTCTGGTTGAATGATAATACTCAGTGCAGAGAGAAGCACCCAGCTTAAGTAGGTAGACACAATATGACCCAGTGGGGTCCGATTAGTGTTCCATGTACACTTTGGATATATGTGTAGAGACACCCAACAGATAATCAGTGTTAAGGTGCTCAGGCTGAATCCTGTTGTATCTGAGATCAGGACACACTGCGGACTCTTGGCATACTTGGCTGCCGAAACGGATTAATGGATATTAGTGAAATTGATCTATATAAAGCAATGCAAACATGAACGTCTGAACACATGCACCTTCCTCTCTTGTCTTGAAAGCTCATCCCAACCGAATATCTTGCTTCTCTTTACAAGGTTCCCAGAATCTACCCTCCACTGAGATAAGAGCCTCTTAGCGAGGTAGTCAGAATCCCATTTTACATTTTGCACACCTCTCAGGAGAACTGCTCTAATACTATTTATTTGGGAAATACTTTCCTCTAATATCCCAGTATTCGTCTATTGAGACCGTGTGAGATAGGGCATAGTCTGAATTGTGGCTAAGCCACACTGACTGAACCACAATGGGCCTCAGATTCATCACCTGTTGAACATCACCATCCCACCCTTTTCAGTATGAAGATGCTCCTTGGGGTGAGCCTGTGTCTCAATAAAGCCTTGTAAGTTGAAGACACCACCATGCAAATGCTTGTACCTGCTGCTGTTTCTCAGAGTATTTAGAAAGGACTGAAGTTATCATTTAACATATCTCTAGCTTGGTCAAAAACCAAAGTTCAACATGTATTTTCTATTGAACACATATCCTTTTGTATTATTGTAAAGTCAAAAACTGTCAGATAAACTACTATTGTAACGCCATCTGGATTCTGACAAATAGTTCATAGTAAGTATTTATTATCAGCTACTTCACAGACATTTAAGAGACATTTATGAAAGTGATGGTCTAATTTGTATATGTTCAATACAAATGCATTTTTAAACAATATTGTCAACTTACAGTGAAATAAAACTTTAGGTAAAAATCCTGTGGATGTGTAAAGCCAGCAGACTGCTGTGTGTGTGCATGTGTTCATTTATATGTATATGGTGTATGCGAGCATGTGTGTGTGTGTGTGTGTGTGTGTGTGTGTGTGTGTGCATAGAAATTGCATGATATAACTATGGGCTATCAGGTAATTGGTTTGTGTAACTCATTGGTTTGGATTTAGAAAGTATTTTCCTGAACCCAAGCCATGACCTCCAGTGGTGAGCCCTGTCCATCCCTCCCACCTTCACTTTAGAGTAATTATACTGGCAAAGTGCCTTCTATCCTGACACACTCTGGAGATGCATATTTATGTATTTCTAGTCATAACCCCCAGAGCTCAGATTTTCCTGTCCTTGGTGTCACTTTAATTAATACACTCCCATGTGCTAGGTGACAAAATTAGGTTGCAGGGGTGGCAGGCGTTTATATCATGAAAGGAGAGAAAAAGGTGTTTGTACCATTTTTCTCCTCAAGCTCTGCTATTAATCTCTGCAATCAATACTTCTTTATTTTTGGCTCTAGAAGCTGGTGAGGTAGAATCAGACTGTCAAGTCATTTAAGGCCACATCTGCATAAGTAATAGAGATGGTTCGTTACTTTCACTCTAGATGAAAACACGTGTCCCTGGCCAGATGTGACAGGGACAGTCTCTGTGATTCTCATGCCAACTTTATGATATGTTTGATTTAGGTAAAGTGCCTGGAACCTGCTGGGACCAAGTTGTTATTAAACACCATCTGCAGTTTTCACTCTAATTAATATCATAAGAATTAGGACCCCAGGCTTTCGTTCCCATGTTAACCCTTTAGGGTTAGAGTAAGAAGGAAGGGGAAGTGAAATGTAAGCCCAGGTACTTCCTTAGATGGTTTTATATGCATTTGTTTAGCCTCAGAAGTAGCTGATCTCTAGCCAGGGGTTGCTAAGATTTTCTTTTGTGGACAAGAAACTGCATAGTAGGTCTAACAGGAAAGCAGCCTACTGCAGTATCAGCATCAGCTATATTAATTTCCTGGACCCTTTAATGGAAATCAGCAACAATAACAGTACTTCTACTAGTGGAATGGTTGTAATGATGACATCAACTATGAGTATCATTTACTTAGGGGTTGATGTTGTTTGGCTGTATCATGAAATATACTATATACTCAAATATGTATTTACATTATCCTTCATAATCCACAGGGAATTAGTTCCAGCTCTTTTGTTTCTAGTGGTATGAAAATCTGAGGGCTTTAAGTCATTTACATAAAATTTGATGGTGTTTTGCATATGGCCTACCTACATTGCCTTATTATTTTAATTATTTCTAGATTATTTATGATACCTATTACAGTATAAATGCCATACAGGTAGGTATATAGTAGGTATATAGTATATTGTTTAGGGAAAATTGACA
Source organism: Micromys minutus (assembly GCF_963924665.1). Taxonomy (NCBI): domain Eukaryota; kingdom Metazoa; phylum Chordata; class Mammalia; order Rodentia; family Muridae; genus Micromys; species Micromys minutus. The sequence goes on along the minus strand of NC_137981.1, from coordinate 24,526,772 downwards.
AGAAAACGTTTCTGTACGAGTTCAGCAGAAATGCCTATTTTCCAAATAACATCAAATTATAGTGTGTATATGGAGAGTTCAGTAGTGTGTGTGTGTGTGTGTGTGTGTGTGTGTGTGTGTGTGTGTGTGTATGTGTGTGTGTGTATGTGTGTGTGTGTGTACGCATTATAATTATGTGCTATAACTATATGCTAGAACTAACTACTTTCAATGAATGATATAATTTGATTTTTACTACAATAAGCTACTATTGCAGAAGAGGAAGCAGAAATCCAGTCTGTACATCTGGTATGAGTCAGATTCAAATGGAAGCTTGTTGAGTCAAAGCTAACACTTTATTTTTTACCAACATGAATCACTCCATGAAATGTATTTTATTTGAAAAGTTGAAAGAAACATCTCCAACCAGAGAGGAGACATATTATAACCTCTTGGGTTTCATTTGCCCAGAAAGATATAAACTTTTAGCTTCTACTACTAATGCCTCTGTTACTCCCAAGAGTTCATGACTATAGCTCATGACCCCATGAGCTTGACACTCATCAGAACTTCAGCCATTGGATGTCCCCATGTATAGCTAAGATTGCCTGGGTCTCTTAAAAAAAAAAAAAAAAGTTCCATCTAACCATGTGCAGTCACAAATCATGAACATATTCAGACAGCACATGAGATAAAAGATGGAAACAGATTGTGAAGTCTGAACTGAAAGGTTAGTCGAAATGTGATGATTTTTAAGGGAAGAGCATTCTGGAGACAGGCACCGCTACACAGAAATCCATGCTCACCCTGATACTGGTTACAGTGCTACAAATAACCTGCTTTTCCTCTATGGTTTTGCTATACTATAGGGAAATGGAGATGTTTGTTCAGGCCTCTTTGGGCTTCATGGGGGCTTCCAAAGGTATCAACAAATGGGCATCCTTTAAACACATGCTCTGCTTGGTAGAAACCCTAATGTGTTCATATTAGACTATTATGCAAGGAGCTGTGAAACTGGGAGTCTTAGTTTGGATTTCTCCACTGTTGGTCTGCCCTGTAGCTCTGTTGGACAGTAAGAGCGTGCCGTTGTTCCATCTGATAAAATTTCTCTTAAGGGACATGTGCTAAAAGTGAACAAGTTGGAAAGAACACTGGGCATTTCGACTCCTAGGTCACAAGTCAGTTTGCTCATCTGTTCAATTGTTTGTCCATTCCCGTGTCATTGAACGTACTCTGTGATTTGGGATGATCATTGGTAAGATAATATCAGCAAAATCAGCATATAACCGACTTAATGACTGTACTGTGCATCCATCCATTATCCATCTATGTACCACCTATACATTTCTATAACACAGAGATCAATTGATCTTAGGTAGCTGTTGTGTTACATCTGGAAATGAAGAGATAAAAGAGGACATACCTTTTCTTTCATGAATTGGCATTTGGCAATTCAGAGCAGAAATTAAATCACCTAACACAGTACTGAAATACTGCTGTGTTGAGGGATATCACCATCATTGCCAAAATGGGGAGGGAATGTGTCAGTCTTCTAGTACAGCCAAGACAAAATAGCATAAAATGGGTGCCTTGGATCATAGCAATGGGTTGTTCTGTCATTCAGATCTGAAAATCTGAGCTTAAGATGTTGGTTGGTTCTGTCTGTGTCATCTCTTCTTCACTGCTCCTGTAGCTATTGAGAGTTGCTGACCATTGTTGGTATCTTTGCATCTATTCATGAATTTCCATGAATTAACCCAATCTTGGTCCATATTATTGCTTTGTTATTTGTGAAAATATGTGCATATATATAATATATATGTGTATGTACTATAATATTCATATATACAAATATACACATTCTATATTACATATGTACATATACATATTAAATACAGATTTATACATATATATTATATACACATATGCATATAATATGTGTATATTATATCTGTGTGTGTATCTAAGTCTTCATTTTTAATAAGTTCATTAGTTGTATGTTGGTTTGAATGAGAATGAGAATGGAACCATAAGTTCCTATATTTGAATACTTGGTCCTCCATTGGTGGAACTGTTTGGGAAGAATTTCCAAATCTGGCCTTATTGGAGGAACTGTTCTACAGGGAGGGAGGTCATGGCATCTTATTACTGTAGTAGAAAAGTCAATAAGACAAGTTTTATTGAAGTAAGGCACACCCAAAGATCTCTTTTAGCCCATCTGCATATAAATTATAGACAAGAGGTTAGGACATCACATTAAATTCAATCCAACCCATAACACAGAAGAGATTATCTTCAGTAGAAGCATAGAGATTGAGGTAGTGAAATGCAGCCACGCCTTACAATATGAGGAGCTGACTGCATGTTTAGAAATATGTGGTCCTGTTGGCATATGGAAGAGACCAGAGGAGAGATCTGAGAGCTTAGGGGGAAAATCTGTGAGCAGAAGACAGAGTATAAAATAATGGTGGATAACTATGTGAGACAAATCTTGTGTGGAATACGAAGTTATACCTGGGTAGGCCACTTCAACCTGACTGCAGTGGGGAGCCACAAAGTGTTTTCAGTAAGCGCCACAAGTCAGAATCTGCTCACAGAGCATCTTGTCTCTGCTGTGTAACAGGATCCTGTGTCTCCTTCATCAGGGCACAGACTGATCTGTCAGATACATTTGTGTCCCAGAAAAATGCTGATGAGAGCAAAGTGGGGGACCCTGCTGGTGTTTGGAATGTGGAAACCTGTGTCAGCGTGGGATTGGCTCAGTCTGGGTGGGTAGAAGGAAGATAAGCAAAGATGGGATACAATGGGCAGGCTTGTAAAGAAGCCCACTCCCATGGGATGGTCTTGCTGGCCCCTGCACCACCTGCCCCTGCCTTTTGCTGTTCTTGTTCACTCTGTCTGTGTTCACCTTGCCCATGAAGCTGACCTATCTGAGTCCCCTTCTTGGGAGTTTCCTGAAGCCAACAGCACTGAGTTTCTTTTGACTTTTCTTCTCTACCCATCTACCAAATCTCATAATGGCATGGTTCACAATGTCTATCTAATGATCTGTAAGTATCCCTGCTTTGGTTTCGGTTTTGATTATTAAAGTAGCTAGAAAAGAAGTAATGAGTGGGTATATAGTGGGTATATAGACATTGGCTTATCTACCATTCATCCATTCAAACGTATCAGAATTAAATGTTTGCTTGATAATCCACATACCACCTGACCCTAGTACTTCTAGGAAGCTCAGGAAGCATGGGAGGCAGCATCTGTCCTGCATAATATAGATGTCCAATGTTTGAAAGAAAGCATATTCTGAAGTCCTTGCCTCTAGGAGATAGTGATTCTGGAGGGAAAGGTACAGAGACCATCTTAGAGTGACACAGGACTATGTGGATTTCCAGGAAACTCACATCCATCTTGAAGAATGACAGGCAACTTCCACCAGAAATGAAACTCCTCTTAAGGTTGGAGAAAGGGTTACCTTAGCTCTAGCTTTGTGGCTTGTTTTTGTGCATTTCTTATTTTCCATCCCATGAGACTGTGAGAGAACATTATGCTGCCAAGTCAGGGAAGCCTCCAACCTCCTGAGCTCCTCCTGCCTTTGGAAGTGTGAATTGGCTTTGCTTCCTTGAGTGTCACCTGGCTATGATCTTGTTGTCAATCACAGGCCTCTGCTTCTGGAGAAGCTGCCAGTGCCCTGCATGGGCAATGCTCCCAGTGTCTGAATAAGCTAAGTTTTAATTGTTCCAAAGTCTGTTTGTGCTGTCCTCCCAATGGTACATCTGAGTCCCAACAGACAACAAAATGTGATCCCAGTTCCCAGAGAAAACGGTGATGCTGCCTTGTGGGAAGAACAAATCCTAAACAAGAGAAGATTTTTCTTCTGTTCCAGCACAAGCTGCAGGATGATGGCATATCACAGCAGGGGAAGAGCAGGCGGTCATTTCGTCCAGTGGTTTCTACTGCCAGTAGGGCCAGAAAAAGAATGTAAATGTCGTCAGCGAGCAAAGGAAGTGCTGGACTTGTAAGTGCACAGAAATCATAAGCCATTAAAACCACCCAATTTGAAACAAGTACACACTGTTCTAGGCAGTCAATGACTTCTGAGCCTGTCCTACACCGCGGCCACTTATAACCACTCTAGAGCCCAATCTCTCATTTGCTACTCAGGATAACTGACAGCCACAGCAGCAGCTAACACTCATGGAGTGTTCCCACAGTTGTGCCTGCATTCACCCAACCCATGAATATCCATGTTCTGCCAACAAGGATACTAATATAGAAAAAGGCCACCAGGAGAGGCACAGTTTGTTCGAGGCCACAGAGTTTATAAGTGGAAAATTGATATCCCTAACCACAGCCTGTCATTACTGCCAACATTCTTGGTGTCCATCCTATGCTGCCATCCTGTCAGGTCACCCCTTGGATCACTGATGTGCTGTGCCTCCTCTGCAAGGTACCAGGCTCTCAGGAAGAGAACTTTGAACTGGCATAGGATGCTTCCTAATCTCCTACTTGTGAAGAGGATGCCAGAACAGACTGTTTTCCATGCTTAGCTTTCTGTCCTGAGGACACTGGTACAAGTTAGGGGCTGATACTGAAGGCTTTTGATAACTCCCAGAATTGCTAGGAAAATAAATGCCATGAAAGAGGAACCATTATTGGGGGGTAGATTTGATGCCCACAAATGCCTGTGCCCTTCCAGGCATTTTGCCAACAGTTTTCCTGTGGTGCTTTCTATAATTCTGTAGCTAGGTACTTTATTCCCTTCTGTCTGTCTACTGATGGCCACTGGCACACTTCCTGTCGTTGGCCTGAAAGAATGCCAGGCTGAGGCTTATGGAACCTGTGGATCTACTGGCATATTGTGGCTTGCACTTGACATTACTAATGTTTTAACCAGAACCTTCTTCTCCATAAAATCACCTATGACTAAATGTTCCATGGCTTGGACATCATTTCTAGTTGGAGCTGGATAAGGATGATAATTTATGCACCTTCTATATGCAGGCTTGAGAAGGCTTGGCATTAGGTTGATTTAACAAGCTCACCTAGACCATTGCATGGGTCAGCTCCCAAACCTTATTGGTAAGAAGAGAAAGTATCTGGTCAGAAAAGAAAGTACTGGAGATGAATTAGCCAGTCGTTGTAAGAGCATTTGTTTTAAAGTTTGGCTCTTTTCATCCTTTGAATTCAAATGAGACCTGTCACACTCTTTGTCTTGCATTCTCCTTTCTCACTCTGTCACTGGACTCAACATCCTTGTTCGGGTAACTTTTTTTTTCTGCAAATTGGTTCAGAATGGGTTACTGTCTTGTGGCTTTATATGTAATTATAGCTGGCTTTGTATTGTTGGATAATAGGGCTCCTGTGTGCTAATAGTTTCTATCAGGCTTTGCTACAAGTAAAGACCTTTGCTTGTTTTCTTATTTCATAGATGCTGACTGCCAAGACTCATATAGTTTATAAGCAAACTTATAAGACTTCTGAGAAGTTGTCTTGGCTCTGTCTGGCTTAAATTTGAATTGGTCTCCCGTGGAGTACCCATCCTGGCATTGTGTCTCCTTTGTACTGAAGTTTCTCAGAACAAATGGCATCCCTCAAGCCAAGTGTTCAGGTCCTACAATTCTTTCCTTGGAAATTTCCTTCTCATTCCCAGCCTGGAATCCTTAAGTATATTTTTATACCTGGACATACCTTGGCCTTGGCTTGTGTGTTTGCATGCACTACGAACATGCAAGTACATAGTTATTGTTCTTCAACAGCTGTGTTCTAATGTGCATATAACCCTTTTTGATATTATCCCTGCTGCTGTCTGTCATATAGGACAAGCCACCCGCTCAACTCTCTATCCTGTGACCCTCTTAACTGCCTAAGTGGCATTGATACCTCATCATTTTTCCACTATTGCTGTGCTTCTGCAGTTCTGTTATGACTCTCCTCTAAGTACTTTATGGACAACTGTTGCCTCTGGACCCTTCATTGTTTACCATTTCACTTCTTCTTAGCAAGCCATTAATGGCTCTTAGAATATTTCACCCTCACAGATATCCATGATTTGTAAATGCTGTTACCTTGGTGTGGGACATTTCCAATGACTCTCTTTGAGTTGTAACCTTGTTCTCTCTTTTCCAACTAACCTTCTCTCATTGTTCTTCTGCCAAAATGGAAACAGTTCAATATGATATTCCCTCGAGTCTGTGTTTAATCCTGGTAGTGCTTTGTGAACGATGCTCTCAGGTATCTGTGTGCTTCTCCCTACATAGCTCAGACCACTTGTCGTCTATCACTGTTTGATGGGAGCTGTAGTATACAGGTTTCTTTTCACCAAGCAATCTTGAGTTTGAAGACAGCTCCTTGACTTGTTAGCTCTACCAGTTCCTTGATATCTCTAGCCCTCTGCCTCTTTCTCTGTAAAGTAGGGAGTGTGATGTAGTAATAGATTTTTTTTTTTTTTTTTGCAAGAGATACTGCCAAAGCTAAATGAAGCAACAGGAATAAAGTGTTAGTATAGTTTTGGAGTTGCAGTCATTTTATGACAGAGAAGCAGGCACAGCAGAAGGGCACAGGTATCTGTAAATAAGGAAATGAGGGCTATAACTCAGAAAGAGCAGAGGAGACAAAGGGTATAGCCCTGGAGTGGAAGGAAAATTTTGTTGTACCAGGTGCCTGAGGTTGGGTGGCACCTTCATCCCCTCCCGGGACCGTAGCTTTTCTCATTTGCATTTCAGCCACATTTATGACAGGATCATAATGAACTAAGAACCCCAGCGCTGATTTACTAAAGGTCAATGGTTCATCCTACTTTTGTACTGATTTGTGGCAGCAAGCATTTGTGGGTGTTAATAACTGGGAGCCAGCCATGTTCTTGGCATGGAGGTTCTGGGCAATGCCAGGGATGCTGTGCAAGGCCCCATTGAGTGGCCGGGACACAAGAGCCAGGGAAGCAGACAGCAGCTGTATCTCAGGATGCTGTGCAAGGCCCCCATTGAGTGGCCGGGACACAAGAGCCAGGGAAGCAAACAGCAGCTGTATCTCAGTAATTCTCTCACTGTCTTCCACTGGATCCATGAGAAAGCTGGATCTTGAAGCTTCATCACTCCACATTACCCCTGTTAAGAAGTAGGGATAGCAAAATGGATAGAGACTGCTCTGCGATGAACCACAGCTCCAATACCGATTTCTTTAACACAAGGATCCACAACGGGGACATTTTTTTCCAACAAAAATGCCAGTTTAGACATTTTAAAGGCATGACAAAGGTAACTTGTGAGTGTCTGTGTGTGTGTGTGCGCGCGCGCGCGTGCACGCGCGCACACTGTGTCCACTAATATCTACCATACACCAAAGGAATACCATAAATAAGGAACAGATTATGCTAGTTTGCCTAGAATTTTCCTTGGTTTTACTCTGAAATTTGTCAGTATCTGAAATTCCCTAAGTCCTAGACAAATGGAGATAGTTTATAACCTAAATTATAGATACTGGTGATATGAAGCCAACAGCCAGATCTTATTCTTAGAGTGAAGCTGGCACCAAACACCTATATAGCAGGCTGGGATGTATTTATTTTTACCATATGCATTAAGGGGTATCTATTTTATATATTGTTGACAGTAAAAGCTTCTTAAAGACAGTGACATTTGTCAGGGATTCAGTACATATAAGAACATTTGACTGAGAAGAAAAAAAACCGAGAGGATAGGCAGGCTCAGTCCAGGTTTAATAATTTGTATTTTATGTGTTTTCGTTTGACTGTGTTTGGTCTGGGAACATATTAGTCAACTAAATGGAGTTGTCATTTGGACAATTTCGAGGAACCTGTAGGGCAAATTAGGGCTTAGTAGTTCACTGGGAGTCCAGAGTGTAAAGATGTGTCTCCAGGTAAATGAGACTGTGGCTAAAGTTTGTCACCAGAGAAGAAAGGATCCTGCTGCCCAAGCTCCAGAACACTTTAGGATTCAAATAAAAATAAAGAACTAAGGAAAGTCTTGAATAAGGAGGTTCCTGTATGATTTTTCTGAAACCCAAAGAAAGAAATGCTCTAGGAAGGAGAAGTTGATCATTTGTCAGATACTGCTGGTGTGGGAAAGAGTGGGGACTTCATAGTTGGAAGGTCATTAATGACCTTGAGAGAAACAGCTTTTGCTTAGTGTCTAGACAGATGAGCGAGTCAGGATGATAAGAAATGGGGGAGAGTGATAGAAATGACAGCCACAGATAACTCTCTTGGGGAACTTGATGGGAGGCTGGGATGAAATGCAATATCAAGGACTGTTTAAAGATAGAAGATATATGTGTTTTCAAATCCATGGAAATGGTCCATATAAAGAAGTAATTTCATAATATAAGAGACAGGTGATAGCCTGAAGAGCAATGTGCTTGGAGAATGCAGGTAAGTCCTATATCCCGGAGACAAATGGATATACTTAAGAGTAAGAGCAAAGGTGCCAGCTTATGAAGAAGTCGGGTGGCTATCCAGTGGTTTTAGACAATCTGAGTTCTTTAGTAAGGCCAAAGTTTTTACCAGTGGCTTTGGCTTTCTTGGCAAATAATAAGCAAGGTTGTCTTCTGAGAGCCATCCAAGAGACTGGGGGAACTCTGACTGTACAGACACATTTTGAAGATTGCCCAGCAGCATTGAGGGTCCACTGGAAGTCTGTGAGGTTTGTGGTTCTCTATTAGACTCATTAGCATGCTAGCTTCCTGCTTGGATTTTTTCTCCAGCCACATTTAGCAGTTTGGCTTCAAGTATTGGATATGGTTAAATCATAACTAGTTCCTTTACTGCTGTCTACCAAAGCATATACTGGGCAAGTAGATATAGTCAATACTCAAGAGGATTCATGCTTGAGTTAGGAACACAGGAAACAAGATGTACAATGGTAAGTATCAGGACAAGGCTCAATCTAGAGCACACAGAGTGACCTGGATCCTGTGAATTTGGACTCACCTTCCTTCCTTTCCTCCCTCCTCCCTTCCTTTCTTTCTTCCTTCCTCCCTTCTACCTTTCTTTCCTTTCGTGAATTGTGTGTGTGTGTGTGTGTGTGCATGCATGCTTGTATGTATGCATGTTTATATGCGTGTCTATACACATATATGTTTGTGAATGTGTATGAATATGTGCTTGCATTCATGTGGAGGCCTAAAGTTGATGCTTAGTATCTTCCTTGATCACTCTCTATTGCATATAATAAAAGGCAAGGTTTTTCAATCAAATCCAGGGCATACTGATTAGCTAACCCAGCTAGTCAGGTTGTTCCAGGTATGAACTGTCTCTGCTTCCCACATGTTGAGATTATGAGAAGTTAGTTCACCATACCTATGTAGCATTTATGGGTAGGGGATTTAGTAGGAAGCTCCAGCAGTTGTCAGTAGAAAGTCCTTTGGCTGGGCCAGCTTCTCTGTCCCAGGACCCAGTCTTTTTATAAGATGTGACAGTTGAGATGATTGCTTGGGTACAGCTTAGCAGGCAGTGTGCCTGAATGCAGACCAAAAGACTTGAGTGAACAGAGCATCCTTCATGAGAGTACTCCATGAGCATAGTGTCTGTGGAGAAGCTAGAGAGTGGGGGGAACAGAACCTCGTTACACAGGCATGAGTCTTCTCCACTGAGGACAACAGAGGCCCGCAGACCTGAGCTTTGGAAAATGAGTGTGTGCCATGCACTCAGCCCTTCTGATCTCACTGCGAACATTTTTCTGGGCTTCCATCACTAAGACTAATCACATCTAGGGTCCAGGCCTGGATTAAATCTAGTTGAATAATAAAGGAGTGAAGGAGAAGCTAGCCTGCCTAGTAAAGAAATTTTATCCCTGAGCTATAGTTCGGGGGGCTATCCTTAGTAATTTTAGGCGTGTGTTGCTGTGCACGTGGCTTTTGGGAGATTCAGGTACATGAGTCAAACTATTCCACCATGCCTGCTGAGTAGATACTTGATGGGGCTGCAGGGGAGGGAGGCTCCTCTTTTACAACTGACAAGTAGTCCTACCCTACAAAGAAAAAGAGATATGGAAAAGAAAAGAGAGAGCACAGAACTAAGTTCCCAGAGTCCAGAACTGGCATTTGCATATTAGAGGGATTTTCAAATCATGCAGGCCACATTTTACACATAATACAAATGCAAATTTCACAGGAATATATTTGTTAGAACTGGAAGCCTTGGAAGTGGTCTCTGCTTATCTCTTTTTTGTCTTTGCGTTTAATAATGTTTTTTTGTTTTTTGTTTTTTTTTTTTTTAGTAAAGGTATAATTAGATATTGTTTTCTAATGTTGAAAAGTGTTCTTAATAATCACACAATATAGTGTTCTCCTCTGACCTGAGAAATATTCAGCAAGACAGTATAGATGCTTTCCAAAAATGATGCTAAAGTTTACATTTCACCTGTTTTTCAAAAATGTTATATACTCTATAAATTAGGTATAATAAAATAGTAAAACAATAACATAATTGTAATAATATACTCTAATAACATCATTTAAAACATAAATTATTTATGTTTCATTTAATATGTCAGGAAGTGTTAAGCACAGTTTTTTTTTTGTTTGTTTTTGTTGTCTGTCTGTTTTTCATTCTTTAAGCTTGTCATGGGCGATCAAACTTCACCCTGTAGTGGGCTATGCTTCCTTCCCAGGACAGTTTTGCTGATCTGGGATGGCCTCTCTGCTTACTGCTTAAAACTGTGTCCTGAGTAGGCTTTGGACATGAGGAGCCTGCATGTTTCCCGCCTCATTCTCGTCCAGGCTTGCCAGATGGCCTAGGGGGAAAGTCTCTGGAGTACGAGAAACTGACAGGCTGCCTCTGCGGTGGCCACACTGCCTCTTCCCTAGAAAGAAAGATGCTGCTGGTCTTGGTCCAGCCTTCCATGATCTTATGTCCTCTAACTTGTCTTTGTCTAATGCAAACACACAGAGAGAAACATGTGCCCAAATGCCCAAGCTGATGTTGAAAACAGTCTGGCTTCTTTACATGGTTATTGTCTCCATTCTTTCTCATAAACTATATTGTACTTTGCTACCTCCCCAGAAATATCTTCATCAGAAGCTGCTAACCACACCCTCTGATCCGAACTGTGTTTACATACAATACTTTAACAGTATTGGGGGAAACAGAAGCATACTAAAAACAAAGAAACAAACATACATACGTACATACAATACATGTAAACAAAAAGCCCCAAAAGACAGAGTTCCACAGGACCATGAGAGCCCATATATAGTTTATTTCCAGACCCCAGCGTCTCATCACTATTGGTGCCTCTCTCCAGTCTTTATATGGCATGTAAAGGTCATGAAACCAAGACCTCTCGGTTATTCGTTTTCTATCCCTAAACCTATAGCAGGGCCTCATACAGGCAAATTCTCAAAAGTAGGGGGAATTGAATGTTGACCGAATGAAACAGGAAGACCCTTGAGAAGCCTTGCACTGCCTGGAGGAAGCCCAGAGAAAAGGATACAAAAGGATTGAAATGAAGAAAGGGACAGAGAATGTGTGTGTGTGTGTGTGTGTGTGTGTGTGTGTGTGTGTGTTTGTGTGTGTGTGTGTTTGTGTGTGTTTGTGTGTGTATGTGTGTTTGTGTGTGTTTGTGTGTGTGTGTGTGTTTTTGTGTGTTTGTGTGTGTGTGTGTGTGTGTTTGTGTGTGTGTGTGTTTGTGTGTGTTTGTGTGTGTATGTGTGTTTGTGTGTGTGTGTTTGTGTGTGTGTGTGTGTGTGTGTGTGTATGTGTGTGTGTACAAGCCCTCAAGCATAAAGTGGAAGGATAACCAAGAAGCTGTGCTTCCTCTGTGCAGCATCATGCTGGGTAGATTCAGACATAAGTTAGAAACATGAGAGTGTGGGAATGAAAGCCAGCACATATACACACTACAGTAAAGACTTTCATTTATGAAGTAATATATGCCCACCTTCCTGATGCTCTCCACTGCTTTTCTTTAGGAAGAATAATAGGAATAGTAGCCCTTCTAGGATTAGAATAGTCAAATCTAGATTATGGCTGTCCCGTTGTTGTTGAACTCTGTTTTACATGTGCCGTATATGGATTCTGCGTGTTGCAACTGTATTTATCTTCATTGCCAATGTAAATACTTCTGTTAACATGCAAAGATGTGTCTATAAATTCCGTGTTACTGATCTTTCCCATGCTGCAAACACATTCCTTTCTTTGTTAATGAAAACTTATCTAGAAGTAGGAAGATTGATTTATAGGGCAAGGTGTGGGGAGGAAGTCAGGTGAAAGCCAGTGGGTAGACTGTCCCTGGCTGTGACTGAAGGGACACTATCCGATTTCAGAGGTTAGTTTACAGATGGAGGAAACTACTCTCAGAGCTGAGGGAGGTTTGTGGAGGCCCATCTACAAGACTGTTTGGGTGTTCATGGTCATCAGTTATGATTTCCAGTGGGAACGCCCCCAAATCAGTAGTTCAGGATGTGAGATACAGAAAAACAGCCAAGATATGGTTATAGTAGAGGCATACAATGGAACATTTTGGCTCAACTGTAAACTTAGAGAAGAGAGTGGGCTTAGTTGTGGGAGGATTTTAACAATAGATATTATCCAAAAGAAAGAGACAGTGGGGCTGGAATTCTCAATGGACATGCTTGCACCTGTGGTACTTCACCACCAACTGATAAAGAGCCAAGGAGCTAAGGGCTGATGCCTGTAGTGATTTAAATATGCTTGGCCCAGGGAGTGGCACTATTAGGAGACATGGCTTTATTGGAGTAGGTGTGGTCTTGTTGGAGTAGGTGTGGCTTTATTACAGTGGGTGTGGCTTTGTTGGAGTGGGTGTGGTTTTTTTGGAGTGGGTGTGGTCTTGTTGGAGGAAGTGTGGCTTTGTTGGAGTAGGTGTGGCCTTGTTGGAGTAGGTGTGGGTTTGTTGGAGTAGGTGTGGCTTTGTTGGAGTAGGTGTGGCCTTTTTGGAGTGGGTGTGGTCTTGTTGGAGTAGGTGTGGCACTGTTGGAGGAAGTGTGTCACTGTGGGTTTGGGTTTGGTGACCCTCTTCCTAGCTGCCTGGAAAGAATCTTCTCCTACCATCCTTGACAACAACATGTAGAACTCTCAGCTCCTGCAGTGCCAGGCCTGCCTGGACGCTGCCATGCTAAGGCCTTGATGATAATGGACTGAACCTCTGAACCTGTAAGCCAGGCCCAATTAAATATTGTCCTTTCTAAGAGTTTTCTCGGTCATAGTGTCCCTTCACAGGAATAAAACCCCAACTAACACAATATCTCAGAAGCCATTTGTCCCAAGCCCTTGCCCTGTGCTATTTTTCTAGAGTGGCCTTTTGAAGTAGAAGCCATTATGGTCACAAAGCAAGCTGGAGTTCTGGTGTCTCCATACCCCATCTGGGTTTAGATTTGTCCTAGACCATCTCATTTGGTATTATGGAAACCTGAAATTCGAAGTGTTGATAAGATGACAGTGTAGGTGCTGATAGGGAGGATTTGCCTGTACCTTGGTGGGAAAATAGAAATAAATTGGGGTATGGGCTGTTTTCCTTGGGAGGTAGGCTTTGGTTATATGATCCTGAAAGTCGATGTATTTATGCTTCCTACCCATGCTTTCTTCTATGTATTGTAATTATCCTGGCTACCACCCAGTACTGGTTTAAAGCATCAAGAATAACCTTAGAGGCTTTAAAATGTGTCAGTGTAAAGGAAAGAAAATTTTAGTACCTCTCCTTGGATTATTTTGATGGAAAGCAAGCCAAAGCTCAAATTCTCTACTTTTCTCTCTGTCTTTCCCATTGTCTATAGTTTGTAGTAATTCATTTGTCTGTAGTCTGTGTCTGATGTGTGATGTCCCTATTGCCTGGGTGTCTAACAAAAGCCACTGTTTTGTATTTATTGAACAACACATACAGCACCATATTGGAAAGAAATGAAGAATACTTTCTAGAAGAGTTTAACAGAGTTTGATAATAGATTAAGTAGCTGACCCTAACTGATGCAGCTAACAAACAGTACTGAAAACATTCTGTTCTCAAGCAATGTCTATGCCACTTTAAATATTTGTGGTGGGTAATTATTATATAAGGTTACTCTTGACTATTAGCTGTTTTTCTCAAATGCTTACGCCTTTCCCTCCTACACGCACACACATACTGCTCTAAATTAGAGGCCTGCAAGAGGATATAATTTGAGATTAAATCTCTGCATTAGTTTACATTGCATCATCTGATTACATGGGGAATCCAAGGCAAGTAAGGTTGGTCATTACTTTGTTCTCTCAAAGGCAAGTTAAATAAGCAGGCTGTGTATACTGCAGGATATCAAGCCAAGCTTTAAGTGACCTCAGGGTATACCATTTATTCCTCTGTAAGGTTCAGCAACTGCTCCAGTCTTTAATGTAAACTGGATCAGCATACCACCCTCCGCTCCACCAGATGGCCATAATGGTTCAAACACCAGGGCTACTTGTTAACAGTCTGACAGAAGAGCAGACACTGGACATTGACTATAGGCTGGATGTGTGCCTGTGATCATTAATATTCACCACCCCTGTGAAACAGGGATGACTTATGAAGGCTAAGACCTCAGATATTAAATGTGTTGCCTTGGTCGGTGTTTCTAGAACCTAATTGATTAGAGTCAATTGGGAAGCTACAAAAGCACAGCAGCCTAGCACTAGCGCAAGAGCTTCTGAGTTGTTAGATCTGGGGTCCGGGTCAAGAATTTGCATCTCTCATCATGCCAAGTGAGCTGCTGAGACGTCAGTTCCTAGGCCCACATGGAGGCTGAGAAAGTACATCAGATAACTGGGATTTTCTGAGATAGTATTGCATCCAGAGTGACCAGCTTTCCCAAGCTCTGTTGGATGGCTAGGATCTCCCTGTAATGTGCAGCCAACTTGACCCATGTTATCTCACCCACCATGGCCTGAACAGGTAACTTCTCTTCCTAGAATGTCCTACTCATCGGCTCTTGCTTGGCTGCCTCCATCTAGGCTATGTGATCCAGCTAAATGCTTCCTTAGGAGACCCTATCTTATATCTGGCTCCCAATTTAGGGCTCCTCTCCTGGATGTTCAGAGATCCCCTATGTGTAATAGCATTTTGCACCCACTCATGTTGTTTGCTCAATGCTGGTGTTTGTTTTGGTATGGTTTGTTTGTATTTTGTTTGCTTGCTTGTTTTCTGTTTCCTCTCCAGCCATTCATATATGCCTCGTTGTTAACTTCTAGTAGACTGTCACCATTTATCTCTTGCTTTCAGTGTCACCATTCTTGGCTTATTACACATCTAGAAATGGTTTGGGACAATAGCTGATTGAGTTATTTTATTGAGGTGCATGTAACACACTGGACTGAGAGAAGTCCAAGCTGAAATGAATGGGTTTGCCCTATGTCTGTCTTCTAATGTAAGTGCCTGGATGTTTGCAGTCACTTCTTGATGAAAAGAGGGGCCTCAGAAAAGGTAAACTGTATGTGCTGCAAATGTAGTCACCTCTTGGTGAAACTCCTTTCCTCTCTTGGTTGGGTTTCCTATCTGCCTTCAGTGTCTGTCTTTTGTTGATTGCCAAGGCTGTTCTTAGTCCCCATTATCTTTCTCTGTGAGTCCTTTCTAAAACTCCGTGCTCTGACAAAAAGAAAACTGCCCATGGAGATGATAGTTTTGGGGTATCCTTAGGTGGCCCAACTCTTCCAGTCCTCTTAGGCTTAGACACTCAGAAACATGATGGTTAGACCTATTGTGTGACAGTCATGGAAATGATCTTGAATTTTTTTTCCTGAGAAGGTGTCTGTGATTAGAGAGATCTCTGTATAGAAATCTGTGGCTAAAGGAGGTAGTAGACAGCCTATGGGTCAGATGATGAGGCTTTCCAGGGTAAGGGTGATGTTAGAGGAAGAGGGAACGAACAATAAACTCTCTTGGGGCAGAAAAGGAGATAGAGACATTAACATTCTGGCTGCCTGCTTGTCATCCATGATGTTCCCTGAGCCTCTGGCCAGGAACACCATCATGAATAAATACTCAGGAGAGGGAAATCTCCATTTCAAATGTGGGGATAAAACAGGAGATCAGAGCTCCCTGGAAGTTATGCATTCGTTCCACACTTGTAGAAACTGCAGTAATTTAGAGTAGTTCAGTTATTTAGACTCAACTGTGTAATTCATCCTGATGTTTCCCATTCATCAAAGCTTGTATTTGTTTGTATTACCATGAGAAAAAAAAACTATGTAGGAAAAAGAAGATTTCCCCTCCTTTCATTACAGGCGATTTATAGCAGAGTTACAACCCTTGGGGCCCTTCAAGCAAAGGAACATCTTGCTTCAATTAGGTATAAATAATGAACAATAATTAGAAAGATTTCTTCATCAAATTTGTTATTTTATGTTTCCTTTCATCTGCAATGTGTGGAAATGAATCCTGAGCTCTTTTACTTGGCCAAATAGCAAGGAACACGGGAATGCTATAGAACGCAATACCACAGCAGAAGAGAGCAGCTATACACTGCTGGGCCTTGTGTGCCTGCTATACAGGCTGTTCCAGCACTGGTCCCAGGGCCGTGAATAGGGAAGGGGCTCTGAGTCTTACATCTGGTGTTACATGTGTATAAAGCTAGCTCAGAATCATGACCTCCAGCTCTTGGGCTCTGACCCCATTAGGTAATTTTCTTTGGCCTGAGCATGAATTTTAACTTAATCTTTAGCAGGCAACCCACTGCCACAGGCTCTGCTTGTAGCCTTCATCTTAAGATTTGGAAAGTGTGGTTTAAGAACATCTGTGAACTTGTCCAGGCTCATTCTGTTAGCGACAGCGGGGTCCAAAAAAACAAGAGAGCATCTGGACTCCAGGGCCACTATTTTTCCTCACTAAGGAGTGATGCACTTTGAATTAGCAGTGTGCTGGTGCAACTGTGACAGCCTTTGAGCTAGGGAGACAGCATAGGGAGACTTGGGCTGAGGATGGCTTTGCAGCTTGATTTTCAGAAGCACACAGGTACATGGATGAGATCAAAGGATTCCTGAGAAAGTGAGAAGCCTGGCGTCATAGCTTATGAGAATGGGTGGCACTTTTTACTTTCAGGTGCTGACCATGACTAGGGAAAACCACTAGAAATGAACAGAAGGCAGAAGTTGTATAGATCAGCCTGGCAAGATTGGTTGTATACTTACTGGTCATTTTTTTTTTTTTTTTGTCAACTTCACACAAGTTAGGAAGATTTGGGATGATAGGCATTCAACTAAGAAAATGCCCCCTAGCAGATTGCTTGAAGGTAAGACACTGGGAAATATGCTTCATATGAAGGGGTTTAGTATACTAGGGCTGGTTCCATCCAGGGCAGGTGGTCCTGGGTTGTGTAAAAATGCTTGGCAATCCATGGGGAACAAGCTAGTAAGCAATATCCTCTGTGGTTTCTGGTGAAGTATCTAGCTCCAGGTTCCTGCCCTGAGTGCTCTTCATGTTAGACTTTAAGCTATACAATGAAATGAACTCACTCCTTTCCAGCTTCCTTTTGCTCATATTTTTTATTATATCAATAGAAAAGCAAAACAAAATAGTTGGGTTGGTTTTTCCTTGTGGATAACTCAGTGGGAGGAATGGATAAAGGTGTAGGTCAATAGAGGAGATACTGAGACTTTCAGAAGAGAAATAAAGAAAGGATGATCTGGTCAGACCCTGGACAGGAAGCCTGGATTCCCATTGAGTTTTTTTTTTTTTCTTTTAATTTTGAAAATTGGTCTGATACATGGCAATATATGGCATATGTCACATAGGCACTGCTTTTCAAGTTGCAAATAAGAGTACAGTACGAACTCATTCTTCCTGCCCTAAGGTTCCTGACTCAACAGTGGTTCAACTGAAGAGTCTTTGATGGTCTAATGGTGTGAAAATAACAAGCACCAGAAATTGTGTTTTGAATGTTGAGTCTGGATCTCTTCCTAGGCTAGCGATTCCTGGAAAGATTCTCTCTTGTGGGTCTGGGTAGCAGCACTGATTGGAACTCCAAGTGGGCCATGTGGTACCTTGGTGAAAAGTGACCCATTATAAAACAGGCATGGCATCCCATGAGGGTTAACGTGACTGACATAGGCGTAGTAGAGTTAGGAAAAGCTTTTCAATGTAACGGCATTTTCAGTTCAGGATGAGTTTGCTGCCATGCAATGCAGAAAGTCGGAAGTATATGCCCTTTTCTTTCCAGAAAGAAACCTTCTTCTCTGACCCCACCTGAGGTGTCTGTTTTCAGGCTGCTGAGGAGATTCCTGAGATACTCTGGCCTTCTAACATCTGTCTTGCCGAGGGGGGTGGTACTTGCATCTTCTCTCCATAAAAATGAATCTAGGCCATAAGTATTGCTCCTTAAGCAACAATATTTTCTAAAGACCTTTCAGTGCTTAAAAAGAAATCAGGAGATCTATGTAAAAACAGTTTTCATTACATTTTCAAAAATGAAGTTGGTTGTTAGGTACTCGGTGTCATTAATTGGCTGGAATGACAGTGCATCTGTAAGTTTTTGGAGGGGATACCTCTTAATTAATTCAGCATCGTAGTGAATATCTGTGCCACACTAATCCTAAGGGATCAGTCATCATCTTCATCATGCATCTGGCCTGCTCCGTGTTGAAATTCTCAGGGCAGAAGCTGCCCGTAGTTGTTGTTTTGTGTTGCCCTGACTCTGTTATATTGTAATTTCCTGCCTTGATTCCTATATTTGTAGCTGGACTCCAAGCTCACTAATGGCAGAAATCATTTCTTACTTATTGTTTTATGCTTTGAGCTCCACACAGAACCGGGCTTTATATGTTTCATATTGAGGAAACCTCTCTGTGACATATAGAGGTCTGGCTTTAAGGCTGAGGGATTGATGCATTTGAAGGTGGCTGCAAGGAATGTGGATAATGGGTTAGTAGAGAGCCTGGAACTTTGTGGTAGCTTGAAGCTCATTTTATCCTTATAATGTGTTCAGCAATTGCTTACATTTTATTTTACTGCCTTTCTGCCTTTCAGGACATTTCAAGACCTGTCCAAGCAACTGGAGATGTCATATGGCACTGTCCGGGACTCTGCAGTCTATGAGTACTTCAGAGCCAAGGGCACCAATCCACTGGAGCAGGATAGCACTTTTGCTGAGCTCTGGAGGACCATAAGCAAGAACGGAGGGGCTGACAACTGTGTGTCCAATCCTTCGGAAGGTATCAGGAAGGTAGGCAAGAGTTGGTATCTGGTACAGGTGCTGGGATAGGGGCCATGGGTTGGATTATCCTTTAGGACACAAAGCATATACCTGTAGGAAATCTACTCTCATACTCTGCAAGCTGATGCTCACTTTTATCTGTAGAAGCAGAGGGGCTATGCGGTAAATACCTTCTGAGTTTCCTTGGGAAAATTCATCAGGAGAGATCAGACAGGTTAAAAAAGAGTCTAGATACTTCCTTCATATACGCTGTTGGTCTTGTGGTACACTGGCCCTGGCCTTACAGGTGAGAGCACTTGGTGAAAACATGACACCAAGCGAGCGGGCAGAGCATCTTTGAGTCAGGTGTACTCATGGTGATTTGATCAGGATACTAGCATAGGGAAGATCACATGTGGACCAAAGATGATCTGAGCCCATATTTGGGTTATGTTATGGAGAAGAGATGTTTTTTGTGGATGGTGGTAAGGACTATGGTTCTAGAGTGGAGCCTGTACTGGAGAGGGAAGAGGCCAGAGACAGAGAAAGGTCCAAGAAAACCCAGCATTCTCTTATTGCTTGCCTGTCTGTTATGATAAACACCATGACCAACAGTGACATGGAAAGGAGTGGTTATTTTTTCATATCAGTATTCCAGTTTACAGTCCAACTTTGAGGTACATTTGATCGAGATCAGAAGGCAGGAATTAAAGTGGAAACCATGGAGAAACGCTTCTTGCTGTCTTACTATTGGTGGCTCATGCTCGGTCAGCTTTGTTAATATAACTCAGACCCACCTTTCCAGGAATGGTGCCATTTATAGTGGTCTGGAACCTTAAAATTAAATTACCAGTCAGGAAAATTGTCCTCACTGACATGCCACAGGCCAACTGTTGAAGGTAATATCTCAATCGAGGTTCTCTCTTCTCAGGTAAAACTAGAATGTGTCAAGACAACAGTAAAACAGGGCGGCAGTTACTGGCCTGTGTAGCTTGTCAAATATGGCTCCTTTATTTAACCTGATTTCCTCAATGCTGTGCACTGAGCATTTCTAGACCATCAAACAGATGATCTTCAGAGGCACAGAGTCTTGCTAATGGTTAGACTCTGGCTCCTTGTCACTGAGAGCTGGCATTCATTGCCATGTGCTGTACTATGACTCTTAAAGCTCAATAGGGAGAAAGGAGTGGGACAAAGGTAGGTGTCTTGTGACTGCCACTATTGTGGCTGACATCCTTCTGTCCAAATATCCTTTGTGTAGCAACTACTGTCCCTAATATCACTTATGAGGGGTATAAAAGCTGTGAGTAGCCCCAGAGAAACATGATAGAATCCCTTCCTCACAAAACACATACACAAACACAAAATATTTACTTCCTTAATCCCCTCCTTGGTCTTTTAATAACTGCCAGTCCTTTCTGCACAATTACATAGATGCAAACTTGACTTGAGCAAATTTTGGGGGCCACCGAGTAATACTGCCAGGTATTCATTAGGATAACCCTCCCCAAACCATCTAGTTCCATCCTATATCTCTGGACATCCAAGAGAAAAGACCTCAGCTCTATGTAGGAAGCTCAGTGTGTCCTGGCAGAGTACAATGTTTATTCCATGGCCTTGGTGTGTGGTGGATCATAACTGGGAATGTGTTCTTGTACATCTATTTGTAAGGAAATGTGAACATTGGTTTTCCTTTGCTCTCTAGCAAGGCTGAAAAGCAGAATGTGCCTGATACACGTGGGTCTGAATCTCAGTTCTGACACTCACCCACAATATGCATGGAGAATCTTCCTTGTCTTATTTTCCCTGTCTGGAACCTCTCAGAGTCCAGAGAAACCTGAGTAACTTCTTGTTTCTAGGTCTCCTCAGAAATGTAAGACTCTATGTTACATATGGGAGATTTTAGAGTCTCTATATTTAACTAGAGTAATGCCATTCTCATGCTTACAACATTAGGGCTTCTTGAGTTTTTGTATACTAAATTAGAGGGTCCAGCCCTAAGCTTTTGGCAGCCAGTCTTGTGGAATCAGACATCTCCATTTGGAGATAATAAACAAAATGTTGACTAACTGCCTTTTTGTGCGTGTGAGATCTGAGTGAGGGCCTTGGGGTTCCTTTTTGTGGCCTTCTCTGTATTTCTGAGAGGGAGGAAGAGAGAGAGGGAGAGAGGGAGAGGAAAGGAGGGAGAGAGGGAGAGGGAGAGGGAGAAAAGGAGGGAGGGAGAGAGAATTGTTCTCCATCCATGGAGCATAACACTACACACAGCACCTCTTAGACAGTAAAAGATAGCTACTTAAGAAGGGAACATTACAATGGTGTAGTCTATGGGAAGCCCCAAGGATATATGGTAGGCTTCTACAAATCAAAAGGGAGAAAGTTCAATCAGTTTAGTGAAAAACGGGCAAAAGCCTTGCACATGCCTTTCACAGAGAAGCAACACATATGGTCAATGATCACAGGAAGAGATGCTTAAAGTCATTAGTGTTTTATGAAATGCAAATTGAGACCATAAAGATATATCATTTTACACAAATTAGCCTGGTACAAGAGGAGAGGTGGTAGAGAGGATACACACTAACAGGTGCTTAATTGCTGGTAGGATTATGCTCCATACAACCCCTTTGGAAAAGGGCTTGCCATTCTGTTAGAGAATGAGATGTCATGTATTATATGGCTCAGCAATTCCACTCCTGTGTATCTACCCAAAATAGATGTCTACATGAACTCCTGGAGACAGGGAAGGCCATGGTAACATTGCATAGAGAGCCCAACCCCTGGACACAACACAAACAGCATCTAACATGGAATAAAACCCCATCTTCAATAAAATGGATGAACTACAGCTGCTTTGAATGGTATAGATGGATCTTGGCAGAATAATATTGAACCAAAATGCATTATACATGATTTCATATGGGTCAGCTAATAGAAAATAACTTGTATCATCATCCCCTTTAAAAAATGTATAAAGCTTTTTCAGATACACATCCAGTGTAATGATAAAATACAAGCGTCACCATGGTGATTGTCATATGGGAGGTATGAGCAGTAGGAAGGAGAGATGCTGTTACTTATTGATGGAGTAAGTCACTGTTAGCCTTCGAAAAGCAGTAGCTTTATTGTTTTTATTTTCATATCGCACAATAATAAGTAGTAAAGGACTCAAATGCAAAAAAATTAACATGAATAGACATCCTAAATCAAGGTCTATGAGTAATATAATTCTCTGTATCCATCTATTTTCCAAATAAATGAATCTACAGCAAACCAGGCAGAGTCTGAGTCCCAATATATGCCAGCCCTTTTCTAATAAATTCTTCAGCCTGCTTTGGTGTAGCCTGAGCCAACACATGTTACTTTTTAGTAACCTCTGGGAGGTGGCAAATCTGGAGATTGGTCATTGGGGCAATGCCTCTCCCTGACCTTAGTCAACCCCATTTGTTGTCTTGCAGATGAGTGAATCAGTATAAAACAAAAGCAAACCATGATGGATGGAAATAAAAGATCCTTATCAGAGCCCATTGCTTTGTGATACAGACCCTCAGCCTCTTGGATCTATATTACATTCATGACATCATGTTATAACCCAAGCTGACTTCAGGATCACAACACTCCCTCTTACATTTGAATCTCCAAGGGAGAAATTGTCTGCTAGCACTATATAGACATTAAAGCTTTTATAACCAGTGTCATAAAAGTGAGTTTATAGTAATGCCGGAAAATGAAGAATGCTATTTTTTCTTTTTTTATTGAAAAAATGATATCAGATTCCTTACCATATCCTCCCTCTTCATTTCTCCATCTACAAGGTCTGAATAGAAAAGCTTTCTCTCTGCCCCTGTGGAGCTTTCCCTTCCCTGAATGAAGATTGCACATTTGGTAACCTTGTTGGTCACTAGACTACAGCAGAGTAGACTTTACATGGCTGTACCCTAATTGGAGACATGCCCTAAATCTATATACTGCAAGGGAAAATTGACAAATAGGAAGATGTGGGTTACAGCCTACCCTCTGAATAGGAGCAAGCAGCTCTCCAAAGACCACTCAGGGCCTGCATGCTACTGAGCCCAGCAGAGGCTAAAAGATGCCTACCAAGGGACTTCTTCTGGAGCCTCCTTTAGCCACAGAAGGGCAATTACATTTCTAATTTCCAGTTGCTCTTTCGTGATTCCAGCTCCGTTTCCAGACAGTGTGCAATAGTGGAGCAATGTCTAATTGCCACTAAAGTCAAGGAGCTTAGTGTCTGAGCAACGTCGGAGAAGTGCTATTATTTTTTATTGAGAAGTACTGCAGTTTTTAATGACCTGAAACCAACTTAGGTGGGACATTGCTTAGCAAGAACCAATCCCTTTTTACAGTAACAGAACTAGAAAAAGTTGTGTCATGCTTGCCCCCAAAGCTGAGTCTACTGTTTCATGCCCAGTGCTACACAGGCAAAGAAGAGCACAGAGCTTCCTGGGCCATTCGGAAGATAGCTGGAGCAATCTGGAAAGAGAAGAAATTTGTATTTATGAAGAGAGTACAATACATGCTTTTTTAGAAATCTGCCAGGCATCTGGTATGTCTCAATAAATACTTCCTTTTCCATGGATGAGTCATTGTTTGCTGTCTATAGGAACAGAGACAGATGAATTAAGCCCATAGCTCCTGCTCTCTGTTAGCAGGTTATTAACCTTAGGTTCTCTGATGAAAAAAGCAGGAAAACATGCCCAAGTTTATTTTTAGGCCTCTGCCTTGATAGCCTTTTCTCAGGAGGGAATCCTTTTTGTCCTGAAGGATGTGTAGCAGGTAGAGGTGGGAGGGACTGCCTTCCTTCTTGTCAACCACATAAACTTATCAGACCAAAGGAAGACTAGACAGCATTGTCCACACATGTGTGGATTTTTTTAAACCTCCTTTTTTAGATTGTTTTTTGAAATTATCTCACTAACTAGTTGCTTTCCTTAAGGCTTTTTCTTGCAGCCTCAGTTTTGGTTAATCCCTTTCCCATACCCCACCTCCCTGTGCCATCGGAGAGCAACACTGTGACTCTCCTTACTAGTCCCTCTCTTTCCACGTGTGTGGCCTACTATCCTGTGACATAATAATAATAATAATAATAATAATAATAATAATATTATTATTATTATTATTATTATTATTAGTAGTAGTAGTAGTAGTAGTAGTAGTAGTAGTATATTTGATTTGGAAAGTATGATAGCAGCCCTCATCCTTCCTCTGAAGTATACCTGCCTTTCACTTCCTGATTTCCTCCATAGTTACCCACTCCTCCGTGAATAAAACCTTTCTGCATTCAGCGTTCAACCCCACTCCATTCATTCATAAACCCAGCACCAGCACCAGGGTGAAGGGAAGAGCACAGAAGAGGTGATGAGAAGAACGTAAGAGCTGGAGGATAGGAAGAAGAGCTGGGAAGTACTTCCTCTAGGCACAATGAGACTATCACAGTCATAGTCTCTCAACAGCTGTGCTTATCCACAAAGATCTAGTAAGCTGGCAGGAATCCCCATGTAGGTGGATAGATCGATTGTCTCCAGACCAAAGCCACACCAAGAAACTGAGAAACTCTGGGCAGTGGATGGTTGCTAGGGGCAGAGCAATCACGCTTTGTTGGGGGTGTGGCCACTAGCAGGTTTTCCATACTCCAGTGAATGCCCCACACCTGTGCACTTGCAGGCAGCTCTAATTGGATCTAGGATGTTGTTTTAGAAAAGGATATATGAAGTAAAGGAAATATAGAGAACAAGGGAGAGCTAGAATGTGAAAAGGGGAGTAGATTATGATCATATTTCATTGTACACCTATAGGAAATCCTCAAAATTAAAGAAAAAATCAGCATAAAAACTCACTGAAGATTGGAAGATCTCTTGCATGTGGTTATAATTCAAACACATTTTTGTAAATAACAATTTTACTAAAGAACCTCACCCATTAATATATGTTTTCATTCTATTCTTTTTTTCTGATAATCCAGAAGAGTTGATAGAGACCATATGGCTTTTAAAGCCTAAAATAATAGTTATGTATCAGTTTATCAAAGAAATGCATGATAATTGGCTTATAGCATAGCTGTGGACTTTCCATTTTCTCCTAGGTGCTGCTCTTACTCACCATCTAGAGTTCTGCATCATCTAGAAGTTCACAGGGACCGCTTAAGTGCTTCAATCTATTCATACACCGTTTCATAGCTCATAAGTTTCTCAAGTAGCTCATTAGCTGGTGTTCTAGCACCTAGGAGCTCATACATACATTCAGTAATTCATTCTCTATTCATTACCCAAAAGCTAGTGTTTTAAACCTTGTCTTAGGGCTCCTATTGCTGCAATGAAATATTATGACCAACATTAACGTGGAGAGGAAAGGGTTTATCTGGCTTACACTTCCATGCTTCTGAAGGAAGCTAGGATAGAAACTCAAACAGGGAAGGAACCTGGAGGCAAGAGCTGATGGGGTGCTATATACCTGCTTGCTTCCTGTGGCTTGCTCAATCTAGTTTCTAATAGAACCCAAGACTAGCAGTTCAGGAACGGTACCATACACAATGGACTAGGTCCTCTCCCATCAATTGCAAATTAAGAATATGCCCTATAGGCTTGGCTATAGTCCCATCTTATGGAAGCATTTTTTTTTTTTTAATTTGAGGTTATCTCTTAGATAACTTTAGCTTGTGTCAAATTGACATAAAACTGTCCAGCACATCCCTGCACCCCCTAATACCTCATAGGCCATTTGCATAGTTCATGATTTCACTCTAAAATATTATAGCCGCACCCCACAGCTCCTCATCTAGCTCTGCACCACCTAGGGTCTCTTAGGCATTTCTAGTAGCTCTTTGCTCCAAAAAGTGTGGTCTCTGTCTTTCTTGTTCTTTTCAGTCTATCTCAGGTAGCATAGGAACATCTCCATCACCGAACTAGAACCCAAATTTTGTGCTAGCCTGGTATAGTTTAACCTTAAAATCCATTACACACTCTCTGAGAACCAGAGATGCCAAATGACTTACATATACTACTATTGTTACATTCTAAATAGATGGTTAAAATTTATATGATAATAACTGTGTCACATGAAGTCAGACTCTAGTGTTGCTGGTAGAAATATGTAACATAGACAGTAGTGGGGCAGTGGGGAAGCCATTACTGCCAGTTCTACAGGCTGGCCCAGCCATTTCAGCCGCTCAATGTGTTTGCCCTTTACATATGCCCCTGGTTTTCTTTCTTTCCTACTTTTACTAACACAGCAAGTTATGTCTAGCTTCCATTTTGAAATGTTATTTATCCTTCCACATGTCACGGCAAAGATTAATTAGATGTGTTATTTTATTTTTGACCCCGAAACTATTAAAATTATCAATTGGAAAATTCTGTGATAACCAAATTGAGCTTGCTAGTGGTTAAAATTTATATGATAATAACTGTGTCACATGAAGTCAGACTCTAGTGTTGCTGGTAGAAATATTTTTCTTGAGTTCAGTCAACTCCACCAAGTCACATCTAACATAGCCCAATGTTTGTACAGGGCCACACTCAGCTGGACTGCCAAATGATTAAGGCTTTCCATAAATCAGACCTAGTATTTAATAACATTGTCAAACAGAATATAGTGTTAATAGTTTAAATGTCAGTTTTTACAACTCATTGAGCCCTTTGAATAAATAGATGGGTAGCCTGTCTCAGATCTTATGGCTAGAGACAGTAATTTTTCAGAGGGAAGTAGGTTCTGAGGCTACCATCTTCAAATAAAGAATTTTCCCTCTTAGTGAGTATCACCAAGGTCACAGACTAAGAAAACTAATGCAAGAAGAATATAACATGCATATTATTTATTTTTCCACTACCTAATGCTTGTCTGGTACCTATCAGCAACCACCCTATTCCTTTTTGCTCTATGGCAAGGGCAGACCTCACTGTGTGTACATCCAGCTGAGTGTCAGGCATCAATTCTATGGATGATATGCAAGGTAATCCCTGGAAGGCCTGCAGTCTTCCACTGACTGACTAGAAGCGTTAGAACTCCATACTCTGGCACTTGGCAGGAGCTAGGCACTGAAGGTTGCCCTGTATGTGGTGGCATCTTGGTTCTGTGGCATAATGGGACTTCCTATTGAGAAGAGAGAGAAGTTGCCACAAGAGGCCCCTTCCTTGTGCTCTGAGAATGTTTGATTCAAGGACCAGGATAGTTTGGCATAGATAATAGGAAAGGTAGTTTGACCCCCTCAGAAAATGGTTGGCAAGATGCAGGCAGCTCTCTGCAATGAAAAGCAATAACACAGCAGCTGCATGGTTTAGGACCTAAATTATGTCTTTTATTTGCTTCCAAGTTAGTATGGAGTGGGAGTCTCTGAATACCCTCCTTCCTAAGCCACTCACAATGGATGATCAGTTTTTCATTTCTATATCTTTTGTATTGGCTTTAAAGCACTTTATCCATTTTGCAGGTTGAATAGTATATTCTCTTTACTCATTCATTTATTCATTTATTCCCTTATTCATTCATTAAAGAAGTGCAATTTGAATTGATTTTGCCTAGGAGTTCTGCATGTGAGTATAAATTGCATGTAATTTAATCTGTGGCTTTGAGCAATCGAATTCAGCTTGTTGAATCATTGGTGAGACTTTAGGAATGTCTGCCCAGCTGGAAATTATTCTTAAAGCAGGATACTGTGCAAAAAGCCAAAAAAAGGAGGAAAAAAAGAAAAGAAAAGAAAGTTACGGTACTAATAGCCACAGTGTCGTAGGTTAGGCTTATAGAACCTTCCTTGGGTGATGTGAGGTAAACACGGATATTTATATTCTGAATCCATTTTATGAACCATAAGAGAGGTAAATGTAATCCTGCTATGTTTGACCAGAGAATGTTAGAAGGTGGTGGAAATGTGTATTTTGCAATCTACCAACAGGTACAATTGAGGGAATTGCCCGAGGATTGCAGCCCAAGGTATCCAGTAGATGTCGAAACTTTGTGTCAGCATCTGCCATGTGCTGTGAAGGAAAAATTAAAGACACACTCCCAGACTTTCATAAGAAACAACTGGAATGCACAGAATAAGATGCACACGTATCTTGTTCATCTCATCAACATAGGCAAAAATATACAATTCATCACCTTCCAGCATTCTCAAGTCGAATTTTACATGCACAATGCACAGAAGGATTACATTCACCTTTCGTGTGTTTTACATATGTATGGGTTGGGAAGTAAATACCTATGCTCACCTTGTGTTGCTTGACAAAGCTTCTATGTCTGACTCATGACATTGTGGCTAACAGTGTTAAAGCTTTTCTTCCTTTTGTTTTTTTTTTTTTTTTTTTTTTTTTTTTTGGCTTTTTTTTTTTTTTTTGAAAAGTATTACATTTTACAGACAATACTCAGCTTGTTTATATACCCTGACTAGATCTAGCACATTGCTGTCCTTGACAACTTAGGGCTATTATGAGTAGGACAATATGAATTATCTATGTCTTGTGTGGAGTTGGGTTTTCCTTTTTCGTGACTAGACAGAAAGTGGTAGACCTGCAGGGCCATGGAATAGATATTCATTTACTGTCATACAGAAGTCCTGTCTGGTCTTGTGCTGTTCCACACACCCACCAGCACCACACAACTTGTTTAAGTTCAGTTTCCTAGACATCCCAGCCAACATTAGCATTGTCAGCTTTGAGATTATAGCCAATTTTAACTCTTTCACTAAGTTATCGTCAACCCAGTGGGTGTGATGAACTACCTCATTAATTGTTCTAAGTCAGTAACTCCTGAAGTTAAGTAGTTTTTCATGTGCTCGTTGGCTAGTCATACATCTTCTTCAGAAGGGGGAGCTCAAATCTTTTGTTAAATTTTATTGGGCTTTTTATCTTTCCATTGCTGATTTATATGAGTTTTTTAAAATGTATTCTGGATATACGTCCTCAATTAACAGTAAGTGCTACAAATATAATTCTTAGAGGGTGACTGGCCCATTCATTTTCTTAATGGTTTCTTTTGAGAAGTAGAAATTTTTAATTGTGATAAAACACTATATATATATATACACATATATATATATATACATATATATACATATATATATATATACATATATATGGCTTTCTTATGGCTAATATTTGTGTCTTGCCTAAAAACTTTTGACTAATCTAACATTCAAATTTTCTCCTGAAAGCTATAATACTTATCCGAGATGAGGTAATTATCCACATTTATTTATTATCTATAATATGTTCATTTAAATGGGCATCATTTGCTAAAATTATATTGCTATTCCAATACATAAATGAGAGCCTTGATTGATAATCAGAGGCAATATACATGTTGGCCTGTTTCTTGGTTGTTTAAATTCCCTTGTTGATTCAGTCTGCTTTAATACCAGTACAAAATGATCACTACAGTTTTACAGGAATTCAATAAATTAGGACCATGAGACTTTCATTTTTTCCAGTATTTCAATTTCTCATATAAAATTGTTTGTGAGGCTCTGAAGTCTTCATTTTCATTTAAATATTTGAATTGTCTCGTCAATTTCATCAAGAAATTTGCTGTGATTTCGAGGGACATAGCATGTATGGAACAATCGGATGAAAATGTATCTCCTTATAATACTGAGTCTTGACTATGATCTGCCCTGAAAAACAAAGTCAACCAAATTTTACTTCTTTATTTTTCTCCATTTCTCTTTTGATTTCATCTTTTCTGAAAATCTTCCTTTTGTTTACTTTGGTTATGAATTTCACTATAGATCATTGATTTTATAGCTGCTTTCTTTCTCAGTATAAGCATTAGATCTACTCACTTCCCTCTGAGCTCCATTTTAACTACATCTTTAAAAAAATTACATACTGCCTTTTAATTCTCATTCAGATCAAAATATGAGGTATCTATATGTAACAATAGCGCACTGAGCATTTAAAAAGAGCTAGAAGAAATGATCTAGAGAATCCTTTCATGAATATTTGAGATGACAAGCATATTTAACTTGATATAAACATTACACAGTATGTACAGATATAATACCCCATTTCATGTGCATGCTGTTTTTATGTATCTGTTAATGTTTTAAAATGAAAATAAAACATTAATCATTTGTCGAAAGAAAAAAATGTGATTGATTTCTCAGTACATTTTATGTCCAAGTGTTCCTATTGAATTCTGGTTGAGAGAAACCATTGGTTGTGGTTTAGTTTTGAAATGGGGCTACCCAGCATGGATTTTGTTACTTAGAGAGTGAGGTTGGAGAATTCTGATAGTTTTCTCACGCACACACATTTTACAGTTCACATGGCTCTGTGCTTTTCTGTTTTGTAGAGAAAAGTTTGAGAGTGCACAAAAAGACTGTCAAGCAGGAAATTAAACATACGGAAAGATAATGGAACTCAGAGAGGCAGAAAAGGAAGCTGAACTTGTGTGAGCAATGCCCATTTGTATTCCTACTAACTGTACCGTTTTCTTGTAGGAGAATGATGGTGAAGATATTTTCCCTGTTGTCATCTAAATCCCTCTTTGTGAACTCTGGCTTTGCCCTGCTGAGTTCTAGAGGTCTTGGCAACTTTTTTCTCACGTTTAACCTTGGAGTGGTACACCCCATTCACATGCACAGAGCCAACACCAGTCTGTAGTACTGGAGAAATAAGTGATTTTGATAGGGAAAGTATACAGCTTTATACTGATGTTGCACATATAATATTTAAAAATTAAGAGAATGCTAGGGCCAGTATGAAGGCTCAGTAGACAAAATCATGTGACATGTAAGGCTGATGATTAGCCAAGTCAGATCTTTGCAGGGCTTGGGGAAGGAGAGACAATTTCTAAAAGTTGTCTTCTGCACATATACTTGGTACATGTGTGCCTACATTCATACACACACACACACACACACACACACACACACACACACACACACAAACACACACACACACACACACTCACTCACTCACATACACATACACACTCATATATGTGATATGTTTGTGTATAATAAAACACATTTTTGAAAGATTAACTTAAACCAGAAAATAAAGTAAGCAGAATAAACCTAATCCCTTTTTTACAGTCATCTATGTGAATCTAGGAGTTATTTTTTATGTTTAATCTTTTGTAAATTTATACCAAATGCTTATATATTTATTATGTTCTAAAATGTGTCTTATCTTTACTTTGACAAAGTTCAGTCATTAGTGCCTAACTAACAGTTTGCTAATGAGATATAAGGTAATTTACCTAAACATACCGTTGGTTGTCATTTGGATAAATTCTACTTTTTTACACATGTAAATGTTATTATAATAAACATTTTAAGCCTAATGTATTTTTTCAGTTACTACATTTATTTTCATATGTCAAATCTCCAAAGTGAAATCATAGTATACAAAAGCGTATGAATGTTTAAAAACTCTTAGCAAAAGAATGCTGAGTGTACAAAAAGCAGAGGTTGAACAAATCAAATAGAATCTTATATAAGGGGATTTTAAAAAATTCAAAACTGGGTAAGCCTCTCGCATTTGTCATGTCAGCACTCTGAACATTGAGGTAACAGAATTTGTAAGTCTCAGGCCAGTCTGGGCTGTATATTGAGACTCTGTCTCCAAGAAACCCCCAAGAACATCCTCCTAAGAAATTCAGAAGCTGGAGATACTCAAGAAACCATCCACAGAACTTATGAAGTTCAAAAAGAAGGAAGACTAGAATGTGGATGCCTCAGTCCTTCTTAGAAGGGAGAACAAAACAAGGGAGGAAATACAAGGTCAAATAGAGGAGCAGGGATTGAAGAAAAGATCTACAGAGACTGTCTCACCTGGAGAACCACCCCATATGCAGCCACCAAACCCAAGCACCATTGCTGATGCCAAAAAGTGTTTACTGGCAGGAACCAGACATGGATGTCTCCTCAGAGGCTCTCCCAGAGTCATACAGATACAGATGAGGATGCTTGCAGCTAAACATCAGACTGAACACGTGGACCCCAATGAAAGAGATAGAGAAAGAACTAAAGTAGCTGAAAGATTTGCTCCCTCATGGAAAGACCAACATCATCATCATCCAAGGCACTGAGGTGGAGAGAGTGACTGGGAGAGGGAGCACCCTCATGGAATCAAGTTGAGGGGGATAAGAGAGGAGAGTGGGAGGGGGGTATAACATTCGAAGTGTAAATACAGAGAATATCCAATAAAATAAAAAAAAAAAAACAAAAAGAGAAATTCAGATTTCCTTACCCCCTACCCCATTACATCCTAAATGTTTTAGTTTTAGAGCAAATAAACTTTTACTTTTATTACATTTTATTTCTCTGTATGTGCATATCTCTCTCTCTCTCTCTCTCTCTCTCTCTCTCTCTCTCTCTCTCTCTCTCTCTCTCTCCTCTCTCTCTCTCTGTGTGTGTATGCCTTAGAGCTAAAGTAAAGGTCAGAAGACAACTTATAGGAGTCGATTGTGTCCTTCAACCATCTTTGTCCTAGGAAATTAAACTCAGACCATCAGCTATGACAGCAAGTGCCTTTATCCCTGAGTCATCTCACTGGCTAATAGTCATTTTAAGAAATTGGATATTTCATCTTGGTGTATATTTATATGCATGCATGTATTCATGTGTGTTTTCCTTATTCATTTTACTTGAAAGTACATTGTTGCTAGGACCGCTTTCTCTTACAGACTTTATCTCCTTAGATTAAGTTAGGCATTGCCATCATAAACTATGATGTATAAATTGGGGAGAGTAGAAGTAATTTAGTTGAATCACGGTTAGAGGTCTACAGCTGTTCAGCAATGAAATGTGATTCGTGCGATACAAGACTGTCTTAGGTAGGCCCCCTATTTCTGTGACAAAACATCATGGTGAATAGCAATGGGGACAAAGGCATTATTTCATCTTACACCTCCAGGCAGTGGTCCATCACTGAAGAAAGGCAGAGCAGGAACTCTGGCAGAGCAGGAACGTGGAGGCAGGAACTGGTGCAGAGAACTGGAAGAGAGCTGTTTTCTAGCTTTCTCCCCATGGCTTTCTCAGCCTCCTTTCTTAACCAAGGAGTGGCACTGTCTACAATGGACTGGGCCCTCCCACACAGTTATCCACCAAGAAAATGTTCCACAGAGTTGTCTACAGGCCAATCTGAAGGTGGCATTTTTTCAATTAAGAGATTAAGATTCCTACTTCCCCGGATAACTCTTAGTGTCAAATTAAACATGAAAAACTAGCTAGCACAAAGCTCCTTTCTTAGACATGTTTTACTGTAGATGGTTTGAAGGATTTTGTATTTTGTCCATATATTCACTCATTGATTCATTTACTAGTGCTGAGATTAATTGATATGTAAAAGTGAACATTATGTGTTCAGTCGGACACTGAGAATCAATGTAAGGTCAAGGAGAAGGTATAGGTTTGATTTGGGACTGTATATTACTGCTTCTTTCCTATTTAACCAAAGCTTTGGTCCTTTTCTTGGATCCCCAGACCATGTTTGGATTACTTCTTAACTGAGGCAGTGACTCACCAAGGTGTAAACTTGGTTTTTCTTCCAGACCCGAATCCTCATCCTGAGACTCTTAGGGAGATGGCACTGTAGTCAGAACAGTGCCTTGGCTTTTGCCTGCCATTTGCATGAACTTTTCTTAGAAGACTTCAGGTGGTTCCCTCCCTTCAAATCATAATCTTGTATGCTGCGGTACGCAGGTTTTTGTTTGTTTGTTTTGTCCGCCAGGCTGTCTGCTGTCTGGCTCAAGCATCAGTGGGGGCCTCCTCCCCAGCTCTCCTGCCCCTCCCACTCACTACACTGTACACCCCAGAGCACAACCTCACAGATTATCCATTTGCCAGTGCCCTGCCTGGCCTCAGGACTTGGCTTCTCTACAGTTGACCTAAAGAAAGAGCAGGGGCACTTTTGAAATTACTTAACGCTTTTACAAAAACAAACAAAATAAACATTAAGTGCCTAACAAGTGGAAATGTATAGGCACAGTCATGAACATTTCTGTTGTAAGCATGAATGAGCAGGGATGCTGGGGTCTTGTATGTAAGGATAGTGTGGAAGGCTGAGATAGTCAGGAATGGCCAGAGTCCTCTGCCCTGGACCTAGTGGAGCATGCTCTGTCTCTCCAGAATGCTTTAGCACACAACTGTCTCATTTGGCCCCTGTATGACCCCTTACCGCTTAATTCTGTTTGATGGTGATGGGTTTGGGATAATACAGTCCAAAGATCAAGGCGAACCCCCTCCAATCCTCCCTTATTAAATTACTTTGCTTTGGGTTTTGAGCATTGCCAAGCAAATCTCGTTATGAATTCTTCAATTACTTTCTTTTGCAATTTTTATAATTTGGTAGGGTAAGCTCAAACCAATATCCATGCCATCATGCTAACTTTGATTATTTTCAAACTCCTCATTAGAGAAAGTAGGAGGATGTTGACTCCTCCTAAATCTGATTTTATTTTACAGATTTCCTCTGCCCTGTAATTTGCATTGTGCCCAAGCCTAATACCCGTTACCTTAGTGCTGGCTGTAAATGTGGGCAGAGTTCTTTCTGTTTGTTTCATTGAATATTATGGTTTTCGGTTTTATGACTTAAAGTTTTTTTTTGTTATGTTTTGTTTTTTGCATTTTTTTTTTTTTTTTTTTTTTGCATTTTGAAGGGAATCGTTTTGTTACTTGATTACATAAAAATGAAGAAGCAATTGCTGATGAAAACAATTCTGATTTATTGCATCAGCTAGCTTGTCCACCATTTTTTGCTGAGGTTATTTTTATTTCCATTTTCTTGCCTTAATGTTGTTGGTCCAGGAGCAAAAAGAGAGGGAAAAGACAACAATGCTTCCAAAGAAATGGGTGTGAGTGGCATTGGCCCAATATATATGATCTTCACAGAGGGATGTGGATGCGTTTGCTATGGTCACATTTTGTAAATACAGAATGCCAACATCAGTAGAATTTTATTTATCAATGGAATTATCAAACTCCTTCCATTTGTCTATATCTTTTTAATATCACCAACACTAATGTATCTCAGTACAAACATTGATTCTATCTACAAAATGGGTAGGTTTGAAAAAGAGTTGGTGATTCTTTATTTGTAAATATCATAGAGGTATTATGATTTGCTGTGGGCCCTAAATTTTAAAATTGCAATGTGCACTTGTGCATTCATGAGAGAGAGAGGTACACAGAGAGATACAGAGAGAAATACAGAGAGGAACAGAAACAGAGTAGATCAGTACAAAGGATAATGGAGGGTGAGTACCAAAAATATTCAAATAAGTAGGAGCAATGGGAACAGTAGGACCTCTGAGAAACTTTCCTGTTGAAATACAGAGAAAGAAGCAGAGATAGAAAGTTGTCTGTTTAACAGAAACCTTTACCAGTGTAACTGCGTATCTCTCACAGCTGAAGATTCGTCACAAGGCAAAGGACTTGGACCTACTACATGATGTCCATGAGCCAGACCTCAGTCACATAGGAAAGTGATGCAAAGGACACTTTACAACAGTGTACAGATACTACATCCCTGGGTTGTATGCAGAACCTCTACCAAGATGGTTCAGGCTTTACCCATGTCCCTTAGCCAGATAGTCATCTAGGTGGTGAACTTTTAGCATTCCCCTCCTTGGCAAAGCTCTGGCCCTTGCTCATAGAGCCTAGACCTTGTTCAGCTGTTTAGAATGAGTCTGTTTGGATCTTTTTTCGTTAGGTGTGACCTATTTTGCAGCTCCTCAGTGTGTTTAAAGGGTATAGTGCAAGCTATGTCAATCAAGGCTGACATTTTAGCAAAGCCATAAAGAAAGTCTTAGCTGCAAGTGGGCTTGAGGGATACAGCTCTTGAACATAAACCCCAGGCATGGTCACCCTGTCCATTAAGGATACTTTGCAGTATCAATTGCAAGCACACGGGGTTTTATTGCCTCTCTCCTTACAACATTGCCAGATTCCACAGTTCCTGGAGAAGCAGTAAGGAAAGGTTTCTTCTGATGGCCAAATGACTCTGGCCTCGGGGTGTAGTTCTCAGATCTCATCAGAAATAGACCTCAGTGAAGTCAGATGCTCAGTTACAGTAACAGGATGCAATGGAGAGAAAGTGATAATTGAATCAATACCAACTAGGCTTGGTATTCATATCTATCTTTTGCCAGTTATAAGATCTTGGACAGGTTAATGAACTCTCGAACAAAATAATGAATAATGTGTCTTTCTAGAATGATTATGGAGATTATAGGTAGTGTGGAGGGCATGTGGGAACTTGTTAAAAATGTCAATTCTTGGGCTCTGTTCCAGGTCTGATGCATCAGAGATTGGGAGGAGGTAAGGCAGAGGACAATCTGTATTTTCTGTACTAGCCAGGTGAATTCTCAAGTCCTTGTGGATTTGAGTATATCACTTTGAAATGGTAGTATTTTCTGATTGCTGCTTTAATTACTTGGCTTCTGAACCTTTTGAGGCTGATGTTTAGACTTTCACCATGCCCACTGATGGCTGTGTAGGTTGAATGCTGGAGCTCTGGCAAAGGCTTAAGTATAGAGCAGGGTGAAGCATACCTCTGGAGGCGATATGGATATGGCCACCTCACTCTATTCAGACCCAAAGTGTCTCAAGTTTATCTGACACCAGCTGTATGCTAGACACTATGCTACTCAAATGGAAATTATGATATGCATGGCCCAGGAATTGATTCATATTCTCCCTGTCTCTGTCTCTACCTTTGTCTCGCTCTATTTCCCTGTCTCCCTCTTTCTCTCTGTGTGTTTGTGTGTGTGTGTGTGTGTGTGTTATATATCATGCATGAAACATGAAGTACCTTTATAGTTCCAACACAATATATTATGACATATTTGCTTATAGGTGTACCATCTATGTTTTTTACATTTATATATTCTTAAGAGTGTTTCATTTCTGCAGAGTAGTACTGTTTATTTTGCATTTCTTTTTATTCTCAGAACATTGTGTACATGTGTATAATTCATTTTAAAAATTGTTCTTTATTTTTGAGAATATAATATAATATCATTTTCCTCTCTCTTTCCTCACTCCAAGCCATCTGGTAGACCCCCCCCCCTCCTTGCTCCCTTTTAAATTCACAGCCTTTTATTAATTTTGATTGCATTCATATATGTATATACATATGTAATCCTAAAAATTAGTTTGTATGTCACATTTATGTTTGTTTTCAGGTCTGATCATTGGTATTGGACAATCAATTGCTATGTTGTTCCTTGGGGAAGACAGTTTTACGTGCTCTTAGTTGTTAGCATGATTAAGGCCACATGAACTTTTCTTTCCTCATTTTGGCATACCTATTGTTGATGTTTTTGTTCAGCTCATGTTTATGAGAATTTATGAATATAGCTCGTGACATTACTAGGAGACACAATATTACAGCAAACTCTTTGATCTTCTTGAGCATACAATCTTTCTGCCCCTCTTCCATAATGTTCCCCCAACCTTAAGAGTTGTAGATGGTACCATGGTTGACTGGGCTTTGTACCTGCATTTTGATGGGTTATGATTTTTTTCTAATGGCCTCCACCTATTGAAAAGAGAAGTTTCCTTGGTGAGGTATAAGGACTATTCTTGCTGTGGGTGTAAGAACAAATATTTAGACTATAGTTAGAGATTATGCTGGTGTATTAAAACGCTGATTGTAGGTCCACTCGGAAAATCCTTGACTTCATTAGCTGTGGGTGGTTGGCTAGGTTTTCCTGTACCAGTCATGATATCTTCTGGTCCAGTGTATTGTAAGTCCAGTTAGAGCTGTTGTTTACCACCAAGTTATGAGTACCACTACTGCAGAATACTGGTTGCTTTCCTCCTTTGGAAACTTGCATGCTACCTTCTGGTTTTATAAACTTAGTCCTCATGGAGGAGGCTTTTAGGTTATTTCCAGCTCAGTGGCCTCTGCACCCTGTCTGAACAACCTTTTGCTTTTGGAGGGCAACCAGAAGAGACTGAAGTAGCTTTTAATGTTTGTAGAGTTTCTTAGCCTGGGCTGATCAATAACTTAGAAAAGGGTTTCCTATGCCTGGTGTTAGGATTTTTGTTAGATGGTGTTTTGTTCTTGAGAGCCCAGATAAGAAGATGTCATTTAAACTATATATGTGTTCTTGTACACACAGTTACATGAATTATGTGTTTATTTTAGAGAGTTAACAGTATTATTTCTCTGATTTTACTATCCTCCCTATTTCTGTGTTCATTATACATCTTCTGTCAGATGTATAACTGTTAAGGTTTCTCTCCCATTCTTTTTGCCTCGCTGATGGTTTCTTTTGCTGTGGAGAAGAATTTTCATTTTATGAAGACTCACTTGTCAACTATTGGCTATAATCCTTGGGCAAATGGAATATCATTTAGGAAATACTAGTCTACATATATATCACATAGCACTGCTTGTGTTTTCTTCTAGCAGTTTTAGTGTTTCAGATTTAGGTCTTTGATCCATTTTGAGTGGTTTTATGTACAAAGTGTTTAATACATGTCTAATTTCATTCTTGTGCATGTAGGCATATAGTTTTTCCAGCACCATTTGTTAGAGGTGCTTCATTTTCTCTAATTTATGTTTTCAGCATCTTGGTCGAATACAAAAATGCTGATATTATGTGTACTCATGTTTAGGTCTTTGGTTTTCTTCCATTGGTCTACAAAAATGTCTGTTTTGTGCCAGTACTATATTATTTTTATTACTAGGACTCTCTAGTACATCTTAAGTGCTAGACTGGTAATTCTTCCAGATCTGTTTTCTTTGCTCAAGGATGTTTCGCCTCTCCAGGATGTACTGTAGTTCCATCTGAATTTTTAGATTGTATTTTCTTTGAAGATTCTTTAAAGATTATGATACAGATTTTCATTGGGATTGGGTTGGACCTGTTAGTAGCTATTGGTAAAGTCATTTTCACATTAATTCTGTGAATCCATGAGCATCGAGTATCTTTCTACTTCCTTGTGTCCTTATTACTTTTTTCCATGGTTTT
The DNA here is from genome assembly GCF_963924665.1 of Micromys minutus. Lineage (NCBI taxonomy): Eukaryota > Metazoa > Chordata > Mammalia > Rodentia > Muridae > Micromys > Micromys minutus. The sequence goes on along the minus strand of NC_137981.1, from coordinate 24,487,757 downwards.
AGTTTTCCATTGGTAGAGTTTCTTCACTTGGTTGGTTGTATTTATTCCCAGAGACTTTACTTTTTTTGAAATTGCTGTGAATGGTAATTTGTCAGTAATCTCTTTCTTTACATGTTGTAAATGTTTAGTGTGTAGAAAATTGATTTGTGTGAGTTTACTCTTTATTCTGACACATGGATGAATTTGCTTATCATTTCAAGAACTTTTCTGGACAAAATCCATCTGACTCTTCTTTCTCACCCTCACCCCTACCCCCTGAAGCTTGAAGGGCTTGTATTACTATTTCAGTTTCATTTGTTATGGATCTATTTAAGCTGTTAGGCTACTGAGTTTTTGGTTCAATTTGGTTGGTTCTGCTGAATCTAGAAAATCATCAATTTCTTTTAGGTTTTTCTCTCAATGGCATACAGGTTTTTAAGATATTCCTTTACTATGTTATAATTTTTTGGTGTGTTATTACTATTAACTATTAATAGGCTGATCTGTGCTTCTAAATTCAGCAATACTTCTTTTCTCATGAAATTGGATGCACTAGAGTTGTGACATGTATGTTTGGGTTAGTATTGTGTTTTTCATTAACTGTTCCCTTCATTAGAATCAAGTGTTTCCCTGCTCATATCTGATTCCTTTAATATGGGCCTTCTTGTTCTTTTAGTTGTTCCAAAGATCTGTCAGTCTTTTTTATGTTTTTAAAGACCCAGGTCTTATGTTTGTTGACTCTTTATATTTTCTTTTTTTGTGATTTCCTTGATTTTTGTCCTCATTTTTATTATTTCTTGCTATTGAGTGTGTTTGTTCTTGTTTTTCTAATTCTTTTAATTGGATCAATTGGTCATTTATTTGTGGGTTTTTTTTTTTTCTGATTTGTAAATCTAGGCTCTATCAGTGTATCTCACAGGTTTCATTGTGTTGTGTTTTCATTTTTACTTAGGAAAATATTTCTTTCTCCTTTTATTTTTTTATTTTTTGACACAGCCCATCACTCGAGATTGAGTTGATACATTTCCATGGGTTTATGTAGAGATGTGTTTGCTGCCAATTGTGAGTTTTATTGCACTGTAATCAGATAGAATATGATGAAAGTAGTTGTTTGTCTCTTTGAATTTGTAAAGATTCACTTTGTGAGCCAGCATATGGGGTTTTTCTAGAATGGGAAATCAAGGGAGATGGGAGCAGTAGCAAGAGGACCCCTGCTTGCTTCCATTTGGTTGTAATGTTGAGTTGTTAAATCATTCATTCACATCCACCCTTTCACTTTAAGGCAGTGCCTGTCTTAAAAAAAATGAAGTGTATTTCTCATAGACAACAGCTAGGTGGGTGTTGTTTCTTGGTTTATTCAGTCAGAGGACCTGTGTCTTTTGATTGAAGAATTGAGGGCATTGATATTTAAAGTTATTATTAAAACATGTGTATTAATTTAATCATTGTGTCGTTAATGTTTGCTACTATTGTGTTCTCAGGGCTACTTTGTGTTTTAATGCTTATGGCTTTAAATTTCTGTAGTCTCTCGGCTCCACAAGAAATATTGTTCTCTCTGCACTTTCTTTAGGTTTGGTTTGTTGGATATAAATGTGTTAGGCTTTTTATATTGTTAAAATTTGTCTCTTACTCAGTTATACTTTTGCAGGTATATCAAACTAGGCTAAGTAGAATAGAAAATATCTTTCCTTGTCTTTTCTATTCAGTGTTCTGTGTGCCTCTTGTGTCTATATGGATGTGGTTTTTTTCCCCTTAGTTTTGTAAAGTTTTCTTTTTTTATCTTTTTTGAAGATCTGGTTTGTGCCAATGACTTGGGATTCTTCTCCCTCATCTGTTCCTATCCTTCAGAGGGTTTTGTTTGTTTGCTTTTTACTTTTCATGGTGTCCCACATTTCTTGCTTTTGATTTTTCATTTCCCTTGCCTATTTGTGCCTAGATCCTCCATTTTCTCACTGAGTCTTGATATTTTGTCTCCGATTAATTAAATCTAGCCATATGCTTTCTTCTGAGTTTTCTATTTGGACTATTGGGTTTTCCAATTCCATCTTTATGTGAGCTGGAATCTTCTACAATGTTTCTATATCTTTATTGAATTCTGTTCTCAAAGCCTGGATTACCCTCCTCATTTCCATCAACATTAAGTTGTATTTTCTTGAACATCACTCATGTGTTTGTTTTCCTTGAGTTCATTCCCCTTAGTTTCACTGGTTGTCTGTTTTCGTTTGCTTGTTTGCTTGCTTACTTGCTGTGCATCCTTTAAATTCCTTGAACCATTTGATGAAGTTTATAGTTTTTTTTTTTTTTTTAATTCTGTATCTAGAAGTTCACTGAAGTAGTTCTCATCATCAAACATGTCTACTGGGTGGGTAGATTCTGGAGAGAAGGTGATGGTTTGATATTTCTTGTTGTTCATGGTCTCCCCCTGCCTCCAGTGAGTCCATGTGGACTTCTTTAGTTAGATATATGTCTCATATGGACAAAGCAGTTTGTGGCAGAAGAAAGAGTGTAGGGGAGACCTGGTTTTGAAGCTGGGAATAGCTGGGGAAGAATGAAGTCAGGTAGACATAGGGAACTGGGGTGATGTACAGAATACACCTCCTGACCCAATCCTAAGGTAGATCTAGCTGGATGGAAAGGTTGCATGTAGGATGAGAATGTCCTGTGGTTGGGACCTAGACAGAGTGGGTCCTGGTGGAAGTGTAGAGATTTGTTGCAGGCAGTTGTAGCTTCAGTAGACCAGGATGTTGAATGTAAGACCTAAGCTACATATGATAGGTTACAGAAGGTGCATGGAGGGTGGCTCAGGCAGAATCACTGGACAAGACCATGGACAGAGATGTGCTTGACCTGAAGGGGGTGTGGAGGTTAGATGTAGTGTAGGAAGGGCCTGCATGTTGGTAGGAGGTAATGTTGCCTCTTGGAGGATGCCTAAAAGTTTATTGAGGCATAGGCATGGTAGGCAGACAAAGCCAGGACACTGTATATGGGGCCTGGCTTAGTTTGTGTGAACTGGGAAGGGTATATATATATATATATATATATATATATATATATATATATATATATATATATATATATATGAGGATGGTCAGGGAGACTCAATGCCCTGTACTCCTGGAGAAAGGTGGAAAATGAGGCTGGCTGGAAAGACTGATGCAATATGTCTTAGTCATAATCATTCATGACTCTCTTCTATAACTCTTTTTAGGATATTGCTCCATTATAATCTTCTCCCTGATTATTCATGTGTTAATTATTTATTTATTTATTAATTCAAAACAGCAGTTGTATTGCCTCTGTATACTGGCATGTGGATTTGCGAGGTCCTCCTCAGTCCTTTACTGGAAATTTTGACTAGATTGAACTTATGTACATCTTATACAAGTTTTCACAGCTACTGTGGAAGAGTAGCTGTGCAGGAGTCATGTCATCTTTAAGGGAGAACATTTCATTACACTTTATCATTCTCTGGCTCTTTATATTCTTTCTCTCTCCTCTCCAGAGATTATTCCTGAGCTTTTGGTGAAGGGATGAATATACAAGTCCCATCTAGGGCTGAGTACTCCCTGCCATTTATTCTCAGTACCTTGAACAGTAATAAGTCTTCATTAACCTCTACCCACTGAAATAAGAAGCTTCAGAGAGCAAGGTCAGAAGCAGCCCAGATCTATGAATATAAAAACACACATTTAGAAGGCAATTTGACAACACATTCATGTAGAAAAACAAACTCAGTGATATCTCCTAGAGCCTTTGACTTTTCTAGCGTTGGCCTTTGTCCATGTTTATGAATTCCATCTTGAGGAGCAGAGACGTGCCATTTATGTATTGGTGGACACATCTTGCCCGACAGGTCAAAATTGTAGCAAGCATGGTTCAGCATTTGATAAGACCATTGATATCTCTTTTTCCCCAGCAGCCTGCACAACACTTTCAACACTTTGAAAATTAGCCAGTAGGGTTAGTTCAAAATGGGTATCTCTGTGTCCTGTAGCCAAAATGTGTGCTGCCTTCAGCCATAGAGAGGGTCTTAGTGTCTAGTTAATATGGACAACAAAATGCCAGGGCAATAGCTTGTACTGTTTTTAATGCCTCTGGGGCCCCTCTAACCAATAACGGAGAAGAGGGGAACCCATGTCAGGCACAGATTTTCATTTAATTACCCTCTCTTACTGGGAACAGTGGTAGTCACTAATTTGGAGTAGTTCTGCTCATACTCCTTTAAGAATTATATTATTTTTATCATCTAGTTTGTATCTAGGCAAACCCATCTAATCTATTTTTAGATGACTCAAATTTTCCCATGGAACAGCTCAGATTAGATTGTTATTTATTGTGAGCTTTGGTCATTTTGAAATGTTGACAAATCATTGGAACAGAATGTGTCCTCCTCTCCTGCTGAAAAAAAACGTGTTTATGGCCCAATCCCCAGTTTTGACAACAGTAGACAGTTTTTTAGATGTTAAGGTAGGAGCCATTGATTCTTTTGAATTAGAGGTCTTCTTTTTGCCTTTGTACAAAACCTGCATCTTCTCTTGGAAATATGGAGAGCCTTTTCTTGGTTTCTTGGTTCTCAAGAGAATCAATAGTGAATACAGGATCAAATTCAGGAAATAGACATCCCTAATAATGCCTTGCTCAGACTCTCATAGTGGAAGCAACCAAACCATCAGAACACAGCCCATTCACTGAAGGGATTTCAAATGGCTCTCTGAGGCTTCTAGGGTTAAATTTCTGAGAAGGATGAGAGGAAGGTTATTCTCAGTGCAAATCTAGGGAGAAATTTGATCTCTGACAACAGTGGATTATCTGACTTTCAGGAACTGTTTTTTTCTAAGCCTCAAATTACTTGATGGAAAATGAACGGTCTGTATCATAGGATTTTATAATAACTTTGCAATAAGAGAATGAATAGGAAAGAACCAGGCAGAGAATCTTCCTGGAATAAGGTGCTGGATGTGATTTTCCTTTATAGTTTCTCTGATCTGTAATTTTTCTTTCTCTACTTATCACCCCAAATACAAGGCAGCAATGTTCTTCCTCTTTGTAAATCTTCTTTCAGAGAGATACAAAATTGATTTATAGATTGATATGGATAAATCTCATAACTTCTCCCAATGGTGCCTGTGCTGCTGGCCTCCAGAAGACACTGGAGAAGCACCACATGTCCCATGGACCTGCAAAGATGCTGAAGCTGAGGAAGACTTTAAGGCTATCTGGGCTTATTCCTTTCCATAAATTGATAATGAGTCGGTAATTGGGTCGAGACTGACTTAACCCAGTCTAACAGTCTTTTTAATTTACCAGGCTGATGATGGAGGACAATTTCAAGTCTTATTTACCCCAAGGCAATTGTGTTTTAATCAAGATTCAAACTTAATGCTCTGACCCTGGTGATGATTGTGATCATCAGAGTCACATGTTAACATTTGTTCCAAATCCTTTCATGCATCAGGCACTTTCCATGTTGACTTTACTTGTGACAATAATGTGAGGGGACAGTGCCATCCTTGCTCTCCACTCAAGACCACTAACTCAAAGAGCTGAGTACCAAGCACCGTGCTGCCTGGTGTGTCTAAATCTTCCTACCAATACCTAGGCTGTGTGTGGTTTTTTTTATTTATTTATTTTTTTTTTGAGAAGTTGAAGGTCCTAGAAAGAAAATGAAAGTCTTCCAAAGAGATCACAAAATAGAAAAGGCATCATGTTCTTTACTGAAATGCACTGTCACCTGCTCCCCTCTCTACCATTTGCAGGTCCAAACACTGGAAGGACAGTCACTGGCAGAAATACTACCCCCTAATTGGCAGGAGCCCCTTTCCCTGGCTGTAGCCCTGGGACATGTCCACTCATTCCATCCCCTAGACTAGGGAATGGACAAGCTCAGTCTGACCACCGAGACCAGACGGAAAGGTGGCCTCCTGCTTGTACTGTTAGCTTTATGGACATTCTGTGCATTGCTGTCCCTTTGGTTGTGAGGCCTCTTTGTCTAGCTCCATCTTGTTCACTCTGGTATGAAGACAGGACATGCTGCTTTGGCACTCTCCAGATACCTGGTGACAACAGTTTTATGACAAGTGCTTGGAGCCCAGCACTGTTCTCCTTTCCTCTCACTGAGCCTGTCCTGGTCTTTCCCTCCTGCTGGACCTGGGTCCAAGTCAGGTAAAGGTCTTTGTCTTGTACTCCTTACATAGCCTGCTCCCCGCTGCTTCCTTATTGGGCTTTGTGGTAGGCCTCCCATTATTGTATGCTTTCACGTCATTTAAAATGACTACTTCCTTATGCTGAAATATCAGAAAGAAAGGCTCCTTGCTTTCAGAAAGAGAATGTCCCTGAACCTCTTGTGATTCTTTAGGTACTTGGCTGCCAGAGTTCTCTCTGCTACTCCTATAGCTCCTAATCTTACTCCGTCTCTTCTCTCTATCACACACATTCATATTTACACATAAAAACATATGTGCAGTTACAGTTCCACATACATCATTTACACATTCACGCTATTCTTACTTACTCATACTTACACAATTTCACACATTCATGTTATTTATACTTTCATACACAGTCACACATATACCCATACATATTCATATAACATACATTTTCACAGCATAACAACATATGTATTCATCTATTTTGCCACACTTATACATATTCACACATTAAACAATTCTCACAAGGCACACACATAGACATACATGTTGACACTTATTTTACATGTACACACACACCCACACATAATTTCCTATATACATGCAAACTTTTATACACTGTCATAATTCAATAAAATGTATACATACATCCCCATTAAATGAAATGTATACATACGCAGTTCTTACATACTTGAATACACACATTATCACACATGTGCACCCATGTTATACCCACATACACACACACACACACAGAGAGAGAGAGAGAGAGAGAGAGAGAGAGAGAGAGAGAGAAGAGGGGGAAGCATGTGTTGCTGACTTGGTGAAGCTGGTAGATGACTCGCAGGTCTCTTAGGAAGCAATCAGCATTTGAGAAAGTGGGCTCACTTCAGAGCTGGATGCAATGGGGGCTTTACTCTAGCACTGTGCACTTTTCACTGCCTTGAACTCAAGATGTAAGGCTGAATTTCTAAAAATTACCCTCTTAGACACCAGCAATCACAAAAGAAAGGCTTGCTGTACTGCACAAACATGTACAACAGAAAAAAAAAATCTTGAGTGTTTTTCTATAATGGCACTACCTGGAGATGGCCATTGTTAGTATTTGGTACTGGATTTGACTCTTCATAAATACTTTTTTGACCATAATCGCTGATATCCTCCATTGTACAAGAGATATCATTACACAAGTAATATCATCCATTGTACCAAGCTGTTTTTCACTAAGTATTCTAATATTAGGTGTAACTCATTTAGCAAAGCCCTAAGCATATCATATATATTGAAGTATTTAATTTTCATCAGAGCTCTGTCCATTTTATATCCAGTAGAACCAAGGCCCAGAGGTGTTAATCAACTTATCAGCACTCACACAGCTGGCAAGGAATGTGCCTGGGATCCAGTTCGTGTATTTAGACTCTGAAGCTCAGCCTAATGCGTCGCCTGGGGCTGCCTCTTTTTTTCTTCTTTTTATCCTGAACAATTCTATCAACATTCAGTGCTTTTAAAAAGTACTATATTGCCAGAAAGATATTTCATCATTTAATGATACCACCTGACTCTCAAGTAATGTGCATTTAGTTTCCAGTTTCTTGAAGGTTTAACAGTATTTTTCTGGTTCTTTTATTTTTTTGGATAAACATCTTTTCAGCAAACAAGTAATTGTATAGAATACATCTCAAAAGGGGTGAACTGCTGCATATGCAGATTTGAAAAGCACGCAATTCTCTTTACTGAATTGCCATTCCAGAAATAGCATGCCAGCCCACACTTCTACCAGCAAGCTGTAAAATTGTCCTTTTCTCTGCAGATGGTCTCTGGGTCTTCCTGGTACCTCTTGTGACTTAGAATGGTGTGTAATGCAGGTATAGCAGCAGCCAGGGTTCAGGCTGTGCCTGGCAATCATCTCCGTTGTATGACTATGGCCATAAGAGCACCGTTTTTAGATATGCAGAAGGCAGGCTCTGCCAGAGAAAGGATGCAGGAAAGGGCAGGGAGCACATTCCATGGATAGTTAATGCAAATAAAGATACACCAAGTGTCCAAAGAATCCCTAGGGATATTACCCACCCGTGTCCTTCTTTCCCCTAGAATGGCAAAAGTTTCATGAAACATCTTTGTCTAAAAAGCTGAAGAAAAAAAATGCATAGACATTTATATGAGACCTGTAATCAGCATGCTTCTTCAGGAAACTGTTCAGGGGCATAGACCTATGGAATCTTTCCTCCAGTCCTCCTTTCATGGGTTCAAGCACGGGAGAGAAAGCAAACGTGTCTTTGTAGAAAGTTGGAATCCAGTTGTCCCTACTTCATGTTTTACTTGTTTAGGATATGACATTTCTAGAGCCCTGGTCACTTCATCTGTAAAAGGATACTGGGGTTCTTCTCTTAAGGCTCTGTTCAACCACTGAAAGATATTGGACTTGTAAGTACTGGTATCTAGCAGCTTGCTCCTGGCACTACAGATGCCCAGCTTCCCTCAACACTTCATTCCAGTTGCATTTGTAACTGATGCTGGCAGCACCATCATTCCTGCTTGTTTGGAATAGCATTGTGCTTGTGATCTCCCTTCTCTATGCAGTTAGGATGGAATAGAAGAACATAATGAGATTCTTATCTCCATGGCTCGTGGCTCTGGAGGTTTGCTTCCAGGTGAGCTTTAGTGAGGATAGAAGCAATGGAGCAATGAGCAGCAATGCAGTCTCAATTTATTACCAGTGTGGTACAGGGCAAGCAAGTCGGTCACCATACTGCAGCTCACCTGTGGCTGTGGCTATGTGCTTGGCCTTCCTCAAAAATTGTCACTAATCATGTTATGAGAAATGTTAGGAAAAACATGTTAAGGGCTTAATCCAGACAACCATTTGTCTCTGTTCCTAGTGACAGCCCCAGGTCTTCAGTCAGTTTGGGAAGGGAGTGGACCTCAGAGAAGGAGCAGGAGTCTATCTTCCACTTTCTATTGCTGGCATTCTGATAACTTGAGTCCCCCAGGTCCTTGACTTTAACTGAACTTAATGATTGCCAAAGATACTCTGCTTCCTTTCCCTAACAACCTCATGTATGCGTTCTTCATATGTGTGCTAACGATTATCATTTTGTCCTAATTAATTAATCAATCAATTTTGTGTATAGAGAAGGAGAAGAAAAACATAGTAGGCAAAATATTTAGAAGCAAGCTAAGATGGGATGAAAATATTCCCAAAACTTTCAGAGTTGTGTATATAGTTTTTCTTCAGTCTTTGAACCTAATGTGCATTGTAAATGAACCATCATTTACTAAATTATTTCCCTGACATTGAATAGTTAAAATATTTACATTTACTTTAGTGTCAACTTTGAATATTTCTTATGTTTTATATATGTGTGTGTGTGTGTGTGTGTGTGTGGTGTGTGTGTGTGTGTGTGTGTGTGTGTGTGTGTGTGTGTGTGTTACTTTTTAAGTAAAATTCCATTTTGCCAGGATAAAAGATATAAGAACTTTAAATGTCCATTTTATGATACTACATTGCTTTCCAAAGTACAGTATCATTTTCTGGTGCTAGTGACTATGAAAGATAATCCAATTTTACAATAGTTTAACTAAAATTGGTCATTATTAATTAAAAGTAATACTGTAGGCAGTCACATTATATTTCACATTATATTCAAGGCAATCTTAACTTTGCCATCTCTTCTTTTAAAAATCAATCTACAAATCCCCTCTAAAACATTTGGAAGAAGCTTGAATAAGTGTACCAGGGCTCTAGACCTAATCCTAAATGGCTTCCAGGATCACAAGAAACTACCCGTGCCTAGCTAAGCTTCACATAGGGGCAGAGGCTGGAAGAACATCAGACTGTACTGAGCCCTGCCGGCTGCCCAGCTTTTCAGCAGCTGAATGATACATGACAATCAATGATTAGAAATTGAGTGTATATTTGTTATTATAAATGGACAACCAAATCAGTAAAAGTGTTAAAAGTTTTTGGATTGGTCTTGTCTTCAAAGCACAGCAAAAGCTGTAGTATCACTTTGATCTCTTAGGCATCATGAAATAATGCCAACATTCTCCTTCTAAGCAGCTCACAGCCTGTCCTGCCTGTTCTCAGACACTGCCTCCTACAGCTCATCACAGCCTCCTGCTAAGGTAGGGAAAGGACCACACCAAGGGAAGTAAAAACAGGAAGTGGTAAAAATAATAAATTCATGGGGACATTCAGAGTAGGGATTCTGGAACATGACAGGAGGATGGCTGGGTTTATCTTCTCTGTGAATGTTGTACAGTTGAGGAAAGGCTAAATTCCTATGTTCACGCATTCTTCTTGGAGTCTAAAAACATCCATTATTGAAAGACATTACTGCTTATAAGGAATTGGTGCTGTATCCTAGCATGGGAGATTTCTGAAATAGTCTCAGGCATGGAGAAAGAGTGGTAGACACACTGACCCAAAGAAACCAGAGACTTGACAGGACCCTGAGGCTTGACTGGGTAGCCGAATCAGGAAGTGGAGTGGAAAGAAACCCTGGCTTCGTGTGTTAGTCATTTTCTTGCACTGCTGTGATCATAGCATCTGACCCAAGCAGCATGAGGGAGGAACATTATTCTAGCCTTCAGTTTCAGGGGGATTTCGTTCTATGTAGCAGGGGTAGAATAACAGAATCTTTAAACTCATTGACAGAGTGTGCCAGAAAGTAAAGAGCAAACCAGGAGACAGGGCCTGTATATAACCTGCAAAGGCTTTCTGCAGTAGCCTATAAATATCCCAAAATAGTACCACCAGCTAGGAAGTAAATGTTTAAGGCATTTACATTAAGGAAAAAAACTGAAAGTAAAGGTAGTTATGACAGAAAAGTTCTTTTGGAGTTCAGGAACTTGAAATACTTTGTCCATGATATGCTCAAACCCAGCTTGTATATCAACAGCATCATATAAGAAGATAGATTTATAATTGTTACAATGTATGTAGAAAATTGGTCCTCCCAGGTAACGGTGGCACATACCTTTAATCCCAGCACTCAGGAGGCAGAGGCAGGTAGATCTCTGAGTTAGAGGCCAGCCTGGTCTACAAAGTGAGTTCCAAGACAGCCAGGACTACACAGGAAAACCCTCTTCAATGACAAACAAACAATAATGCTTCTGACATTACAAGAAAGTTTATCCTAGCCTTTTAAAATGAAGGGTGGATGGGCTGGAGAGATGGCTCAGTGGTTAAGAGCACTGTCTGCTCTTCCAGAGGCCCTGAGTTCAATTCCCAGCAACCACATGGTGGCTCACATCCATCTGTGATGGGATCTGATGTCCTCTTCCAGTGTGTCTGATGATAGTGACAGTTTACCCACATACATAAAATAAATAAATAATTCTTCAAAAAATGAAGGATGGAGCTCATTATACAAAGGGTGAAGTAGGAGGTGACAGAGGTATGACTGCTGTGAATGTCTTGACACTGATACATGTAGACATGTGTGGCAGCTAGAACTCACTAACAGCTGTCATTCTCAATGGCTCTAAACCTTAGTTTTTAAGAAAAAGTCTTTTGCTGAGGCTTGGAACATTGGGTTAGGAGAGTTGGCAAGCAAGGTACTAGGAACTGCCCGTCTTTGTTTCCCTGGCACCAGGGTTATAGCTGCCTGGGGCTGCATCCTGATTCTTTTCGAAGTGCTCAGAATCTGAACTCAGGTCCTCATATTTGCACACCAGACATTTTACTGACTGACCCATTTCTCTAAACATTTGGATTTCTTTCTAGTTAGTTCTGAAATATTCATATCTCATAAAGCCTTGGTGTTTCACCAGAAAGATTGTGGTGATACCTTCCAGGTCCAAAATACCCTCCATAAGGGGAAATTTTAGTACTGCATTTTACTCTGGGTAGGGCTAAAAATTCTGGGATATTAATGATCACAAATAAATTTTTATGCTTTGGGTTTTTTGTTGTTTTTGTTTGTTTTGTGCTAAGAATATGTTGCTCAGAATGATACAGATGTTGGCCTGCCCCTTTGCAGTTGGGTCCTGTCACAGCAAGTATCCTTTTACGATTTATTAGTGTTCATACTATGGTATGATCATGTAGACTAGAGAGGTCCAGCCATGATTCCTCAAGCAAACAAGAAAGACAGTGGTTAGTTTGGTCATTGTTTACTTGGGATCACTCATCTGCTCGAGAAGGTAACTTCTTACTTCTAGAGAAAATCCTGAGTGTGTAGCTTGGAGTGGAGGCAAGGACATTGACTTCATGTTTTTCAGATGTTGTGTTCCGTGCAGCCTAGCACAATAGGGCTGTAGATGCAGGCTTTCCCCCTGTGGCTGTGCTTGCCTATCTGTGAGTCTACACACTGCATGCTCATGGATTTGTGTTGAGGGACTCCAGCCACCCCAAACCCACCGAAAGACCACAGGAGCTGTTCGAAAGTCAGTTTCCAGTTGGTTTGAGCCAGTTTATTTCATTTTTTTCTTTGCAAAACATCACTTGTGAAGTAGAAAGGAAGCTGATCTTAATTCTTCCTTCAACATGACATGCCCTTTTGAAATCGTACAAATAACCGTGTCTGATTGTCATGTTGAATTGCAAGCTTGGATGTGAAATGCTCCCTAGTTTGACTGAAGCCAAATATTAGGTCATAAGTAAACATTTTGCAGAGAAACTTGGTACTAGAGGTTGAAAATTTATATCTTTTCATGGGAAAACTTGTTTGCCAGCGGGAGAAAATTACAAAGACTGTTATCTTTCTACGTGGAGGGAGAGAGATGTGTGTAATTTTGCAACCTGGTTCAAAGTCCTTTAAGACTTCTGAGATTGGATTGGCTGAGGAAAGAGGCCTTGATAGAATATTGGATTGGGCAGAGGGTGACAGGCAGTATGTGGCACAGGTGTGTGTCATTTCTTACAAGGTTGTGTGAACTGCTGGGAGAAGCCAGTCCCTAGTGCAGGGGATCATTTTCTGCCCACAACTATTTCCACGGGAAAGAAACTGCCAAGGAAGTAAGACAGCTTGAGTCATGGGCACTTAGGGTCTTAAGAAAAGAAACATCCTTCTAGGTGTGGTATTGTGTTTTTGTAATCCCACTAGTTGGGAGGGGTGGGTAGGGTGATCATGCCTTAAGAGCAGCCTGGGCTATATGATATAATCCTTTCTCAAAACCTTTCTCAAAAATCTCTTCCACCCAAAGGGGAAAAGAAAAATCCAAAAAAATAAAAGCCTGATTTTTAGCATCCATTTACTTCATGAAGAACCTTAGAGGAAATGAAAAGCCAATAAAGGCAGGAACTGGAACAATGCCCTGGACAGTACCAAGAAGCCTACAGTTTGCCAACTGGGTTTAATTTTGTCTATAATGCTTCAGCCCTATTACCAAGTCTACAGCTATGCTTTACAGAATCCAGTGTGAGCCATAGTGGGAGGGACAACAAGGCCAGAAGCATCTGTATGTTCAACAGAGAAAGGAAACTAGGCACTCTGATACATTAAGAATGTTATACAGTATTTTAAGAAAGTCAAGTGACAATGCCTCTTTGGAAGAAGAAAAACCGTTCACATTCCTGCCCAATTTTTAGTCCAATTTAGAAGCACTGCTCAAGATAGAATTGAGTGTCTTCCCTGGAAGGGTTTGAGGGGTATCGGCTAGGGATACAGCTAGTTTCCCAGTGGAAGAATCTGCAACTGTCCTACTGTATGGAAGTACTAGGGCTAGAAACCTACTCTTGATAGAATAAGAGGATCTAATTTAAAGCCAGTCTAGACAGCACAGCAAGGTTCTGTTTCAATCCCCCCCTACATACAACAAAGAAATTAAAAGGTACATGTGTGTGTACATTGAGTCAGAGGGCATAAACTTATCCTCAGGTCAATGCAGTGAAAGGCAAGTGGCAAAAGCCTTGCATATTGTTGTAACTATCAGGTCCCACTCCATAATGGGACCTTCCTATGCATAGCAAACTCTAGACATGTGCCTTTGCTTGGTATTCCATCTTGGCAACCCAGAGGCACTGGACTCATGCACATGTTCATGGTAAGCAAGACTTAACAGTCCGGAGGTTATTAATAATAATAAAAAAAAACCCGCAATCCTCTCAGCATTTATATTCTCCAGGGAAGAGATTTACCCCACCCACGTGGTATTATGAGCCCCCTAAAACTCTACTTTGTAATCTTAATTGCCAAATGTCACTATCTACACTCCCTAAGGGTGAGTGTACTAAATTGAGAAATGGGTCAATGTCACTGTGACGTACCTCCAGCTCCTCCTCTCCACCTGCCCTATGAACTGCAGATGGATCTACTAAGATGAGTGGTTTAAATCAGTGGCATATGTACACGTCAAAGATGCTAGGAGAACTGTTGTACAGAATGAGTGGGACCACTTAGAGGAGTCCCTGGAACCTAGCAATTGAGATGTCACACTGCTTGAAACAATATAGCTACATAGCCATGCCGGGCTTCATGGTGATTTGGGTCTTTCAGGCAAAGAAGGGGAACTACGCCTTTCTGTGGGATGTGGCCGTGGTTGAGTATGCAGCCCTGACAGATGATGACTGCTCAGTGACCGTCATCGGCAACAGCATCAGCAGCAAGGGCTACGGGATTGCCCTGCAACATGGCAGCCCCTACAGGGACCTCTTCTCCCAGAGGTAGGCACAACAACAAGACAATTCCAGCAGCCTTGGCAGCTGGAACAGAGGAAAAACCTCCTTCTATGACATAAGAGCTATCATCAATGCATTCACTCCTCCCATTTTTCTAAGTACTAGGAAGATGTAAGTAGATCACATCAGTGCACCGTCAAACAGTGTACCATGAGTGGGATTGGCATAAGAAGCCATCTGAAGGGACCCAGAAATACTTCTCACAGGTAGTAATACCTGAGGCACATAGGAGTCAGTCAGATAAATTAATAAATAGGATCTGGGGAAGCTAAACAACCCCCCCCCCTTTTTTAAAGTATGAGCCATCCATGTGGGGATGCAAAGTAAGAGTCAGAGAAGCAGACTGTCTTTATCATCCTGGCTGGATGAGATAGAGGCTAAAATCCTCTGGGGCAAGAGGTGGACCTTGCCCTTTGTTGTTATGAGAGGCAGACCTCTCATTTCCTTTCTTCCCCATTTTCCCAACACCAAAAGTAGGCTTCTGGGTTTCTGTGCCATCTTCTGAGAGTTAATTAATTCTGATTTCTTCTCATTAATATTAGGGAAACTCAGGAACATTGTGGAGAAAGAGGAGGGATGATTAAATAGACAGGGAGTTTTCTACTGTGTGGAACTAAATGGATGTCACCATCAGAAACCAATGCAGCATGTCTACTTTGAACTTGTGCTTATTTCCCATGTGATTGTTGGTATGAGTTTGTCCCTTGAGTCTTCTTAATTCTAGACTATTGGGCATGATCAAGTCACAAACTGTTCTTCTTTCTTAGAATAACAATCTCTCTTTATTTCATATTGGTTCTTTGATATATCCGTTTATATGGTCTGAATGACCTGGATTTAAGCAGGGAGAATAGATTTGAAGGGTATTGGTAAACTCAATGCCCATTTTCTTGTAGCCGGTTTACCAGCCAAGGCTCTTATCTCTCAAGAGGTCTAGCCTCAGACCCTCAGATTGGACATATTTGTGACATGGCATCCTGCTGAGGATGAATGGAATTAGAATTGAGGAGATTGAAGAAGTTCTAAGGGAAGGTTCATCAAAAAACTCAACAAGAGGGGGCAGGAACATTGTCATAAACCTGTCCTTTTCTAGATTTCTAGATTGAATCCTCTTCCACAGGATCAGCTAAGCCTCAGATTCACCAAAGAAGACTGAGAAGTAGGGTTTACAACCAATGTAGTCAGTGCTGTGTTTGCCAAACTTGGTGAAGGTGTAAGAGCAGGTAAGGTAAGTGTGGCTGTAGGTTTTCTCCAGAACTTCACATATATATTCCATACCTTACTTTGCCCTCTGGAGTGGAGAACAGTGAGAAGGGAATAAGAGGCATCTTTCAGTTCTTCAAATTAAAAGTATGAAAAATCTTTGGGATTCATAATACAGTGGTATTTCTGAAGTTTATACATGTTGATTTTTCCCAGATAGGAGTTTCAGGGTGATTGCATGGACCATGAGCCTGCAGATATCTTTGTAGAGCAGATGGTAAAGGAACCCATAAGGCAAGTGGAACAGCAACACCCAAACAGCCAGTGAGTCTCAAGATAGTGCTCATAAATGTATGAGACCCATTAGTGGAAAGTAGGAGGCCCCTGAGCTAGCTCAGCTAAGTTTCTCCTGTAAATCTGCAGATATAAGTGCAATATACTAGGAAAGAAGAAAGCAGATGTTGACTACGAAGTTTGAATCTTGACAACTTTGTCAGGTAGACTCAGGGCAGCAATGCAGTTAGGAATACCCAGACTGGGTCAAAGGAAAAGTGAAAAATCCTCAAAATGGAGAAGATGGAGATGAGTTAGAGAAGTGCTGCTCCCCTCTATTACCAATAGCTGTGTTGCCTGCTGAAGGAGTCAGGTCTTCTTTATATGGCTGCATTGGTTAGTAGACCACAGCCAGCATGCAGTCTCCCTCCCATGCCAGTCATCATCATAAAAAGGGAACTTTCCATGTCTTTCTTGCAAGAAATAACACCCCTTCTCAGTTTTATCAGAAGACTCTGTATTCAGAGGACTGTGCTAACCTTCAGCAGTATTGTCATGTGTCTCTGTGGCATTGCCTCTTAAAGAACTGGGAGTATCCCTCCTTCCAGTGCACAGGCATCTATCTGCCTTTTAGGGGAATGCTCCAGTCTTTATTTCTAACTTTCTGTTACTATTAGTTCTAGAAGAGGTTCTGTTACACACTGCAAGCTCATTGTGAGCAGCCTTTAGCTTGAATGTGCCTCAGAAAATTGAAGTGGGCTGCTTCGGGGAACAACACACTATGCTTTTTGAATAAGGGCCTGCATTGTGTAAGTAATAGATTACAGGCTTATCTACAATTTCTGTGGTTTTCTTTCCCTTCATCTTAGGAGTCAAGCTATTTGTTTGTTTTGACAGAGGCTAAGATGTAGATGTAAGTCTACATGGTGTGGGGTTATGTGCTGTAACAGTTTTGCAGACCACAGCATGCAGAGTGGGCATTCAATAAACATTTAACAACTTAATAGTCATTTATTGAGCACCTACTGTGTAGCAGGCTCTACAACTATTGAATAAAGGAAAGCACCTGCAATTATATCTGTCTAGAAAATAGAGAGCCCAGCTTCAGGAAATGGCTCTTATCACTCTGGTTCCTCATAAGTAGGAGTATAAATTGTAATAGTGCACATTAGGTTAGCCTCATTCTTGAAGGCATTTTGTTCCCATGACTTGTTTGTCTTGTTACTTCTATATTTATACTTTCTTGTTCTGTTGCTTTTTTTTTTTAATTCTGTGTTTTTCTGTAAGTTGCCATATATTTTTCCTGAAATAAGATATGCCGTGGAAGATACCTACAGCTATGAAAGGAAAGGTCAGAGAATGTAAGCAGCCTACCTGATGTTGTCCAGACATGTTGTGTGTAGATTTTGCTCTCCCATGTTAAGCTCCAGGTGGACCAAGCTACCAGCCCTACCCAGGTTCCTTTGGATCTGTTCATGAAACACACACACACATACATACATACACACACACACACACACACACACACACACACACATACACACACATACACACACAGCTTCTAAGCCTTCCCTGGCTACTGTGCCCTTCTTTATACTCCCAGCTTAGCACCCTACATCTGCCCTCAACCTAGTTATGTTTCGAACCTCCCACCTGTTACCCTAGGCTCAGTCGTGGAAGTGGCCAATGGCCACTCCATTCCATTCTCATGACTGGTGGCTTTTCTTCCTCTGAAGCATTCCTCATTTCTTTTTCCTTTCCTGCATCTGCTAGCCTGCCTGAAGAAAAACTGGAAGTCCTGCCTACTCTGTCCAGCTAATTGGCTACTATTATCTTTATTGACTGATCCAGAGCCAACTGGGGAACGGGACTTTCAGCAGTCACAAGCAGATTTCCAATCAAGGCATCAGAATCACTCCCTACACAGAAAGCTTGAGATCAGATCCTACAGTACATTCAGGGCCTTGTCATCCCCCTGGTCAGAACTTAACCTCTGTATAACAGTCTGTTGTCATAGAAAGAGCATGGCCTCCCATATCGCTAAAGGCCCAGAGCTGAAGAAGAGCATTGATCCTTTCTAAGTGCAGCTTTGGGCAAGTCAGGTAGATTCTGTGCTGAGGCCTACAGAAAATAAAAGGGACATATTAAGCATTGCTTGGCATGCAGCTAGGCAGATTCAATCACTATAAATGACTTGCCCTTACAGTCTTCTCTCAGTAACAGGTAGCTCCTACAAAGACTGTCTTGAGAAGTTGGTCAATATGGCCATCTGGCCACACAACTACTAACTAGTTTTATGGAAGCAGTTAGTACTCACTGTATTATCACCTAATGACCACTGAGATGGGCACTTTTATTCACTCTCAGATATTGTTGACTAGGGGGTGAGAGTTGAGAAATTCAGAATCTGGATTAGAACTAATCTCCATCAGTGAAAATTTGTATTTATAAACACAAAGCTATGAATTCTTTGTGGTTAGCAAGTGGTTCAACCATTAGCCTCCTCCTGGGCCCTGGCAGCCTGAATATTTGCATCCTAGCTCTGCAACTTACAATAAGCTCACCCTACCCATCTTAGCCACCAGAGACTTAACAAAGGCCGGTGGGCAGGCGCACATGCAGTTTCCAGGCCTGAGCAAAGCCATACATGATAGTTAGCAGGATTCTAGCTGCTCAGTTCATCATGCCACGCCCAATTATAGACTTGTGGGTTTCAGGGACATTCTGAGAACAGCCACAAAACACCCGGATGTGCATGTAAATCAGTGACCTCGGGTACTGTCGCATCCCAGGCATTTCCATACTCCAAGCCTTTTTCGATTATCATTCCTCTAAATCACTTGCTGGATAGTTTTATAATTTCACCATGGCCCTTTCATCTTTGGTTTGTTTTCATTGTTCAACAATACATTCACACATTTGTTGACAGAATAAATATCTGCTAACAAGTAGCTTTTGTTATGATATTTACTAAGCTTGCACGTGGAAAACATGGAAAGTTTCTACCCTGTTTATTAGAATGGGAGCTATGAATCTATAACACACAGATGAAATCAAACCCTGCTCTGTACTGACCCTGGTCTTTCCCCGGTAGTAAGAGGCTATTCCAGGATGGATCTGTGATATAGACATGTCCAGGGATACTCTCAGGCTGTTGTTGTCCTTTCTGTTCTTTAGATACAGATCCATGTATGGTATGCTGGTCCAGACTCAGACCTGTACATATAAGTCCAGGGCAGAGGCTACACAACTCCCCAACTGAGCTTCTGCAGTTCATTAACTGCACACATACCCAGAGTCCAAGGAGGTTGCTACAGGTATTATCAGCTAAATACATCTCCAAGGACCTGACTCAAAGACTACTTCAGTTGGAAAGGCTTCCCTATTGTGAGTCTGGAAACTACCAGTTATAACTGTCGAATTCATTTGTGTAGAACCCTACAAATCCACAAAACACCACAATTGTATAACCCACCACCATGAGGATTTTTCCCACCATTATTCACCGAGACCCCCTCACTCACCCTGGTAGGGCTCACACCCTAGACTGTCTGTTTTCAATGTCTTCATCCTGTGCCTCACTCTTCCTTACTCTCCTCTCTACAGCTCTACTGCTGTCTTGCAGCTGCTTAATCACAATGATATCTTTGCACCAGACAGAATATTTACACATATTCTAGTATCAATTGATGTCATCCTCAAAGTGACTATGGGAATGTATTTCGCCTATCCATGCCTTGATTTCCTTCTCTGTAAAATAAGACAATAGAAATCAATTCCGGAGTGTTGGCATCAAGGATTCTGAAAGATCTTGTAAGAGTATAAATACACAATGCACACAGAGACAACTATATCACTACTTGAAGCTTCATGGTCCATCATCCTTTAGTTTAATTTGCCTTTGTCTCCTCACAACCCTTCCTTAAGTCTCCAGCTTAAAACATATGTGGCTTCCTGACTCAGCTTCATTTCCTCATGTTTGCCATAACTTCTGACCTTACGCTGTAGACCTTATTGACTTAGGGCTGGTGTTTGTATCTTAAGACAATAAACTTAGCAACACTGAGCATTGCTCTTGGCATAGTGCAGCATCTTCTTAAGTCAAACGGAATAAAGAAGGATAAAATGACTCCTGTTAGGACAGACAATATAGAAAAGTGGAGTTTCCATTTTCCAAATTGGATGGGACAAAAAAGAAATGTTTTAATATTTTGGATTTTTTCTTTCAATCTGAAATATTTTCATATATGTACTGGGATATCTTGAATGGAGCTTAAGTATAAACATGACATTCATTTATATTTCATATGTATTATATACATATAGCCGTACATAATCTTATATAATGTTTTAAATAAGTTTCTGCATAACAAGGTTTGTTTTATTGACATGGAAGAGAACGAATGTGGAATTTTCCATTTGTGGTATCATGTAGATACTCAAAAAGTTTCAGATTTTGAAGTATTTTGGATTCCTGACCCTGGAATTAAGGATGCATGATTTTCAGATGTTACGCTTTCACTGAAAACAAATTTATGACTGTGAGCACACTAAGTATGCATTCTTGGGTTTGCCTCCTTCATTTCTGTGTCTCCCAATCTTATCCTGAGAATTTCATCTGCAATCCACGTGCGGAGCCTGACATGCTTCGTCACTGAGCCACTGGTTCAGGAGGGAGAGGAAACAAATGCCATTATATGTTCTGAGAAGAGGACTTTGTGTGCAGGCAGTGTGCAGAATACCTCAAGGAATAACCTAACTCTGAGAATCGCTCTGATGATTCGACAGTGAGCATGGCAGACCAGTGGTAGGACCGTACAGCTAAGCTGATGACATCAATGGCCATGGCTCACCTGTGTTGTCTCTTGCAGGATCCTGGAGCTGCAAGACACAGGGGACCTGGATGTGCTCAAGCAGAAGTGGTGGCCACACACAGGCCGCTGTGACCTCACCAGCCATTCCAGTGCCCAGACTGATGGCAAATCCCTTAAGCTGCACAGCTTCGCTGGGGTCTTCTGCATTTTAGCCATTGGTCTCCTTCTCGCCTGCCTCGTGGCTGCTCTAGAGTTATGGTGGAATAGCAACCGGTGCCACCAGGAGACTCCCAAAGAGGTTGGTATCTTCATAGCCTTGCCATAGTCCAGTGGCAGGGTGTCTCCATGGGCCATTTATTTGGTGGGTGGTTTTCTTCCAGATAGTATTTATCTGAATCACCTTGTCTGGACCCAGCAGCATTGGATATTGGGGGAATATGTCATATTTCATTTTGTTTTTAAATAAATAGAGAAAATGTAGGGGGTGTTGTCATGTTTGAACGAAGTGCCAAAGGACCGGCCAAGGCCACTAAAGTCCTGTATTTATCTATAGAGCAGGTACAGCATGGGCAGCACCAGAGAGCCCTTCCCCACCCTGCCCCGTTCATGTGCCTCCACCCTGACCTGGAGAGACCACCTGTAGGGTAAGAGAGGAGCCCGCATTCCTTCTTGGTTCTCTTTGGTGTCTCACAGAGCTGTAGGCCCAGTGGCCCCACTAAGGCTTCCCTGAGCCCCCTGTAACCCTTGGTTTCACAAAGCGTAGTCTTGCCACCATGGGACATACTGGAGCTCTGTCCAGACTCTAGGTTCTGGGCACTTCTCCCACGTTCTGCACCAACCACTGCTGAGTCTGTCCCTTGACACGTGCATCGTATTTGTTCTTCAAGACCACTTTCTGGTTTTGTTTTTGAAATGAACTTCTTTAAGGTAGTGCCCCTCCCCAAAGAGATGTCAAAAAAGTGTCACTTTGTGATGATCCCCTGCCCACAGAAACATACACATAGGCATCTATGGGACAAGCTTAGGCACTTCGTCCATTTGTAGTCACTTCCTGCTACTCACACCCTGGCTTCATCAAGAATCAGACTTCAGCTTATAGATTCTGTAGAGGCTTCTAGAGATAAATCTTAAATAAGAAGCCATAAAAGCAGCTGGCATTCTGTCTGAAGGCAACCCTGATTCAGAAGTTTGCCTGATAGTCCTTATTTTATTTTTACTGGAGGTCAAGGTGACGCTCACGTACATTAATTGGCTTCACGGGTGGGAGGTCAAGGAGAAAAGCAAAATAAACCAGGGCAGGAAACACAAGCAGGAAGGAGAGGGTAGAGTGGGGTGATCTCACTTAGCCTGGTTGGAGTTGGAGCTGCTACCATTAAACCGCAGCACTGGCTCATCCTGGCATCTGTTTCTGGGATCTTCCATGATTGGCTGACTGTTCCCTCATCCATCAATCTGCAAGGGAGGCCCTGAGGAGGAAGGCAATGGCTGTCCCCTGCCCCTTGGACTCAGTACTCACATTTCAGGCAGTAAGTTTGGTGTTTTTTTCTGTGGGTGGCTGGCACTGCTGAGTCAGCACCAAAGTGTTCTCAGGACATCATCTGTCTTCCCCTTAGGACTTCCTAAATCTCCATGGAAGGAAAGGAGGAAGAGAAGGAAGGAGAGGGGAAGGAAGGAAGGAAGGAAAAAAGGAAGGAAGGAAGGAAGGAAGGAAGGAACTTTGGCTTTGCCACTATCCTGATTGCTCTCCTATCAGTCCTAAACCATAGAAGGGAAAGATGTGAGCAGGGACATGGGATCAAGTTCATTGTGTTTTTGGAACTAGGAGGCCATGTCTACCTTCATTTTTATCCCTTTAGAGACCCTAGTACAGTGATCATTTCAGTTGTGCTCACACAGAATTAGAGAGACAGACAGACAGAGAGACAGAGACAGAGAGACAGAGGCAGTGATAGAGAAAGAGATATAGAGGGAGACTGAGAGACATAAATAGAAAGGTGCAAGCGAACAGAGAACACAGAAGACCACCAGACCACACACTGTTTGCTTCTTCCTTGCCAGCACCTCTTCCTGCTTTCTCACTCCTGCATCAGTCTGCACCCTCTGGGGGATACACTTTCAGCTTGTGCTTTCACAGTGTGGGCAACGCAGAAGAGACGGGGGCAGCACAGTAGCTGCTCTCTACCTTCCCCTCCTGTTCAAATGGGCTGCATGGGAACCTTTCCCATTTTTATAGGTTCCCAATTTCCAGATAAAGTTTATCCCATGTTCCTTCATGTCTGCACAGACCCTTCTTCTCCCTCCCACGGTACTTCTCACCTCTTAGGCAGCTGCAGCATAGCTCTCCAGCCTCTATCTTCTAGATTTTGCTGTCCTGACATAAGCAGTGAGAACCACAGAGGGGCCCTATCCTAGACAGCACACAGTAGGGCCATGGTGTTGGGGTAAGGAGTGGTTGGTGAAGATTATTGGGACTTGAAGATGTGAGAGTGGATCAATAAAAAATTGGTAGAAACCACTGACCTGGAGATAAGATGGGAAATTTGTATTTTGAACAAGGTAAACAGAGCTAACAGGAAGTAAGGGCATGAAGGAGAAGCCAGTAGAAGGATGGGGGCCTCCTTCTAGTGTCTCAATGCTGGGGTGAGGGGTTTGAACCTGTCATCAGGAGCAGAGGATGGACCTGAAATGGCAATAATTTAGAATTCTATCTTTAAAACTGAGGTGAAATAATGAATGTATTTAATTTAGATCCCTTCCCATTGCTGCTGGCCCTTGTTTTATGGAGCAGCATTACAATTAGTTGAGGTTATCTGGAAACTCTTGGAACGTTTCATTTGGGGATGCTTGCTATATTTCTTAAGAGCTAAAAAAAAAAAAAAAAAAAAAAAAAAAAAAAAAAAAAAAAAAATCTGTCTTTGGGTGGAGCCCAAGTTGTGTTTAATGGGTTGTGCTGCAATGTCTTCAGAGTTTAGACACCTTTTTAGGGAAGAGTAGTAATGTGCAATCAACCTCTTAATATTCATGTGCATTTGACTCATATTTTTTCGGAGGAATCAGACAATTATGTAGTTACCCAATGCAGGTGAGTGCACCAAGCTCTCAGGGATGCAGTTAAGAGCCACCCGCTAGATTTATGGGGGATGTAGAATCGTTGCTCTGAGGATGAAATATTCATGAAATACAGATGAGAACTGCAC
This sequence comes from Micromys minutus, assembly GCF_963924665.1. NCBI lineage: Eukaryota > Metazoa > Chordata > Mammalia > Rodentia > Muridae > Micromys > Micromys minutus. The sequence continues at coordinate 24,463,519 of NC_137981.1, read as the reverse complement.
AAATGGGAGCTGACATGAAGAGTGAGGGATGAATCATCCATCACTGGGCTGCAAGTTGGAATTCTGGTTTCTCCCTGTCTTGCTCTCCCTGCACCATGTTTCCATGGATGACGGTGGCTGATGGAGGACAGAATAGCTGGCGGAGAGAGAGAGAGAGAGAGAGAGAGAGAGGAGAGAGGAAAGGAGGGAGAGAGAGAGAGAGAGAGAGAGAGAGAGAGAGAGAGAGAGAGAGGAGAGAGGAAAGGAGGGAGAGAGAGAGAGAGAGAGAGAGAGAGAGAGAGAGAGGAGGGAGGGAGGGAGGAAGGGAGGGAGGAAGGGAAAGAGAGAGTGAGAAGGAGGGAGGGAGGGAGAGAGAGGGAGAGAGGGGGGGAGAGAAGGAGAGAGAGAAAGAGAGAGAGAGAGAGGAGGGAGGGAGGGAGGGAGGGAGAGAGAGAGAGAGAATGAGAGAGGAGGGAGGGAGGAAGGGAGGGAGAGAGAGAGAGTGAGAGAGGAGGGAGGGAGGGAGAGAGAGTGAGAGAGAGAGAATAGCAGTGACCCCTTTCTTCTGACCTAGGGCCCAGCATCTGTGTCGATGCCCCTCAAGGCTGCTTCCCTATGGGTGAATCGAGACCAGGAGACCTTTCGTTAATTTCATACCCTGATTTACTTCCATCCTTTGCTATACAAACTGCACAGTTTTCTTAACCCTAGTCAACATTTAAGGAAGGCTTCCTTATTACAGCTCAGAAATGACAGAGAACAAGGCTGACACGTGGATGATAGGTTGGTGGGCTTGTCACAGGGCAAGGACACTGTGCTTTCTCGAGGTGTGCAGGGTCATTAATCATTAATTAACCTAACATCTTCCAAAAGATTTTTTAAAAATAGGGGATGAGACTCAATTGTTCTTTGGGACAAATTCTAGCAAAACATCCCTTAACCTTGGTATTTGTCTTCTGTTAAAAACTGAGAGCAGTTGTCAGATAGTTTAGTGCATTACAGCAATCATCCCAGTGCCCTCCAGTAAGAAGACACCAGTCAAACCCTTCTGAGCTTCCAGGGACTAAACACCAACCAATGAGTACACATGGAAAGACTCATGGCTCCAGTTGCATATGTAGCAGAGGACAGCATTTTCTGGCATCAGTGGGAGTAGAGGCCTTTGGTCCATTGAAGGCACATTTTCCCAGTGTAGAGGAATGCCAAAGCACTGAGGTAGAGAGGGTGGTTGGAGAGGGAGCACCTTCATGGAAGCAAGGAGAGGGAGAGGGAGGATGGAAGTGGGGGAAAGGGGATAACATTTGAAATGTAAATATGGAGAACAGCCAATTTTTAAACAAAAAGAAGGAAGTGAAAAATTACACAATGTTGAGTATCGTAAAACCAGGTCCTAGATGAAGCCATTTTTGTCTGTTACCATTGCCTATTTCCTTTCTTATTGGTAACTTTTTACCTCTTTCTGCTTCAAGGTCTCCAATATGCATTATTTCTGCATCTGAGTTGCTTTGCCCACTCTCTGGAACACAGGAGCACTTGTTAGGGGGTGATAAATAGAATTGAGGTATTGAACATTTTCTATATGCCAGGAACCAAAGATGAATGTTTTACCAAGAACATTAGCTCATCTGGTCTTAGGAGCTCAAATGTATTTATTGAAAGAATGAACCAGTCTGGCCTCCTATAAGGCAAATGTTATTAAATGTTAAATTGTTGTATGATCACTGTAGCTGGATCAATGACTTTCCATTCTGGCTGCATATCAGGGATGACTAATTCTGGAACTTGGGCTCAGTTTCCATGGAGTCATATTAAGAAGCTCTAGAAAACTATAATTCACAAAGTCTTTGCATTTGTTTCTGATATCCTACCAAGGATTAAAACTGTCCAACCTCTTCCTGTCAAGGTGTGCAAGAACCTTCTATGGTGAGGAAGGTGAGCCTGGTGTGGTAGGAAAGAATTCAAGTGTTGGATATAGGTAGACGTGGGTACTGTTCTCATTGCTGCAGTCTCCATGGGTCACCTTGAGCATCTCTCTCCACTGAGAGAGTCTCCACTCATTCCTTTGGGTCCTGTTATCCCCACCTGCTGTGTGCAGTACCCATTGGTTCCCACTCTTTCCCTGCCAAGGAATACTTGTGAGGGAGGTGATTGGTCACCCTCCCACAACTCTGTAACCAGTGACCAATTATCCTCTGGGCTCATTTTCTTGTCTTGCGATCCAACCTCTTTGTTTCCATGTAATCACAACAACCAGACCCAAAACCAATTTCTAGCACCCTCGAAGAGGATGGGTTGTTCCCATCCACTGGGACTCATTTACTACCTGGTGGGTCTCAATGGCAGTAGGGGATGCTTCCAACAACCATCTGGGTCAGGCAGAATATCCCTCAGCCCTAGTATTGTTCCTGCCTACCTTAAAGTAGAAACTGTTGGATTCCAAACAAAGTCAGCTCGAATGAGTCCCTCATGAAACAAGCTGTTACATAGATGATAGTTTAGTTAATTACCGTTTTTTAATATACTGTATTATTTCCACGTTGGTGAACAGCAGCTTAATTACAGAACTTTGTCTCTGCCTGAGAGTGGTTCTCTGGTAACCTCTGTTTCTGCATCTGCCATCATACTTAACATTGTATGAGAAATACAGAGCTGGAATCCAGGCAGTTTTGGGGTAACAGCAATCAATGCATCTTCTGTCTTATTCTGGGGTGTTTGACTAGGTCAGTTACCTATGGTAGATTAATGAAGGCAGCCATAAGTTCCCAGGTCTCTTTCCACAACTGCCATTACCTGGGTGAACACTGAAGCCTTGGGATAATGAGAATGCAAACTGATGTAGTTCACATTAAAAAGCCCATTATTTGATTTGCATAGCATTAGAGAATACATCATTTTGTTGAAAGAAGGATTGTTATTCAAATCACTTTTGCCATGTTCCCTGCTTAAGCTGATTACTTGTGCCTCTTGTTTCCTTGGCCAGAGACATGACCTTGCATGTGCTAAATCTGTAGTCCCAGGTGATCCCAGAGAACACATCTTCAAAGGCCCCAAACATGGTGGTTTTGTACTTCTCTCCTCTTAGTTCTGGTTTTAGAGGAAGCAGCAGGCATGGGCTAAGGAGTGGAGACTCTGGGGCAGGCTGCATTCCTTTCCAGGGAGGTCAGGCTGCATTTAGAGTTACTGCTCATTTTTTTCAGAGTTAACCAACCAGTACAGGAGACTCCTGGTGGGGCCCTCTTCACCTAGGGCTTAGCTTAGTCCAGGTGCTTCCTGGATAAAGGAATTTGAATAGAAAGAGATCCTACTGATCTGAGATAGCTGGATTCTTGACAACCATCTGGCCTGGGAAGCTCTTTCTGGAAAATGTGTTCAATTGGTGTGAAGATGTTCTGTGTATCCTGACTTGGAAAGGTTAGCTAATAGATAACCATAACCAGGATTTGATTTGCACTGCACGGCTTCATACTCCTTGCAACTGATTCATCCATCCTTAATTGTGGCGGGGAAAAATACACCAGGTTAAGAAGCTATTCAGGATCTTGCCATCAGATATACAGGAACAGCAAGCCAACACAAATCAAACTTGAGGTTTTAGTTGGTGGTGGTCGCAGTGGTGGTGGTGGTCGTGGTAGCAGCAGCAATGGTGCCCACATGTATGTGAACAAGCAGAGCTTTTCAATTTTATGTACCCCTGTGTGTCATATCTTGGACCTACTTTTTGATGCTATTAGAGTTCTACCAGGAAAAATAAAACACACGCTCCTGCTTATTCTCTTGTGTTTTGGTTTTAGTTTTGATTTTTTTTTCTTTCTTTTGGATTTTTTTAAAATTATTTTAGATAGAACTTGAAGGGATGTGGGTCCCCAGGTGAGGGAAGAGCTCGGAGGAGTTGGGAAAGGATAAAGAATATGAAATTCTCAGCATGTAAATAAAAACAAAAAGAAATATCCATTCCGTGGGTTAGTCTTTATCCTAAATACTTTGGTGGTAAATGCTGTTTTAGCTGCATTAAAGGCTAAGTTATTACCTGTGCCCTACGCCACCCCTACTGCCACCACTTCCCATTTGCGCTTTGGATGTCAGTGCTGAAGGCACTGAACTAAAAAGCTTCCTCCCACTCACATTCTTTTCTCCACAGGACTCTGGTTGGAACAGCCCACCAAGGTAGGCTTGTTCTCTGGCACTGGGTAGAAAGTGTTATCTCTTTACCAGAGATTCTAAAATTCCTATATCCCTAGGGCATTGTATACAGGAACTTATCCTTTCTCTGTCTCCAGTGCCGGAAAGACCAACCATGCCTCCAGAGCACCTCTGCCTGAGTCAGGGCTTAGACGATGCTAAGTAAAAGGTCTGGGCTTTCCCTATAGCTGGTCAGAATCCAGAGTAAACAGATCTGGAACCAAGACAATTTGCATCATGCCTGTTGCAAATTAGTCCATGGTACAAGTTCGTTTTCTTCCATTCCAAATGGGTATCTTACAGTGCTGAAGAGGAAACAGAAAGGGGAAAGAAGTTGCTTATGCAACTAAGCAGTTCATTGACGGGGAACTCAGAAACATCACTCAGTAGCATTTTTTCTGTGGAAGCTATAGGCTACAGTGATTGCACGGGGCTCATCTCGACTCCTACAAGTTTTTCTAACTGAAAAGAAGAGAATATTGTTGCCTCAAGCCCTAAAAGCATCTGAAACTCTATCTCAGTGTTGCATCTTACGGTCCTCCTGTGCCATTGTGCATTTTTTTTGGGGGGGGGGGGAGGAAAATGGTGTATAAATACCTTCACCAGCTGAGCTGTGTCACTGACTTTGGTTAGGGCAGTCAGAGGGATCATATCTCTTAGCCAAAGCTGCATGGGAGATCATGGCAGCCGTGAAAGGCTGAAGGAATAAGAGTCATGATGAACAGAGCCATGGCCCCTGTCCTGGTGCCCAGGCGCTAAGGCCACAGAACAGAACACTAGGTGTGGGAGAACTGCTTTGGGATAACAGGCCAACCATTCTCTGTCTGAGTCTGTCTGTTCAGTGGGAAATGTTGCCTGCACTCCACAGTATTATAAACGAAGAGAGCCATTTCCACACAACTCTCCGAAGCGAATGAACTATAGATTATTTAAGAAGTCATCAGTAGTCAGAGTCCACGATACTGGAGCCCCAAATATTAAGTATAGGCTAGTACTGTAAAAGTTTTATATGAAGAAAGGAAAAGTTTTTCTTTTATATAAAGAAAAGAAACACACACACACACACACACACACAAACAGATAAGGCACACATTGAGGAGAAATTTTTACAGAGCTACCACAATCATGGTATGAAATAATTAAACAAATAATTTGAATTTAGTTTTCTATATCTTTAGATTATCCTTAATCTACTGTGGTTCAACTATATTGTTTTACCTTTACCATGGTTCAAAAGCAACATGCATCTAGCAGACAATAATACTTCAGATTCTTAGTCTTTTCTTCGGCAAGTACTACTGTGGTCCTATTTTCTGCCAATACTGAGAAGCAGCAAAGAGCCACTCCCCTAGCCAGCTGCAGGGTACCAGCAAAAAGTACCAGTCCTCTAGGCCATTGTTGCTAAGTGAGGATGCCCGGTAGTTAAGGCAATTTTACTGTTAACTCGTGGTATTTTCAGTTTGCAGTAAGACTGTTCAGATTTAAGGTTATAAGCTGGGAAGCATGTATAACTTTTACAGTTTGGGAGGAGTTGACAAAGGAATGCCATGAATGATCTTGAACTAGGCACAACAGAGGATGAACTCTCCACCCATTTTCCTCCCCGTTTTCCTATGGCATTTGCTACTCAGAGGTATTCTTATTTCCGAAGTAGCTTCCCGGCACTGATGAGCGAAGTCATATCCCTGGGAGGCTGCAGATCACTGGCATCGTGGGAATTTTTCAGTGGCTATTCAATTACTTTCAATATCATTTCCATTTCTGACACCAAGCCAGTCTCCACAGTGTTCCTTCATCCTCTGACCAGTGTGCTCCCTGTTATTCCATTTCTTCCTGGCCTGAAATGAGTTCTTCATTGTCTCATGGAAGCTGTCAGTTTTCTTGCCTTGGGAGATGATCTGGAAACACAGTATGTGTCTTACCAGACGTGAAGAACGGTATGCCAGCTGTGAGCTCATGGACATTTAGACAGTAATGATTTACTTTTCCACAAGGCAGGGAACAATGACAGAAGGCGTGCATTATGGGCTACTTTAGTTCTTTGCTCATGTGAGGAATAGTGACTTGAGTCTTCCTAATATTGGCTTTGTGGTTGGCATCATGTATAAGAAGAGCTTATGCCCTTTGTTCCATGTGGCCTCCTAATGGGAAGACCCTGTCCTTTATCCTCATAAGAGCTCAAAGCAATCAATCACTGGGGCAACCTCTGCTTTACAAGGTCATTTCTTCTTCCTTTTGAAAGCATGTCAAGGCTTCTACATCTCTTGATATTTTTAAGATACCTACAACATAGAGGGTTTTTTTTTCTTTCTCTGAAATATGCTCTGAGCACTAGAGAACTGGTAAGATTGTATTTTAGAAATGAGCTTTGACACAGTATTTTTCTTGGAGTCTGAAATCAGAAAGGACCAGTTGTAGCCACCATCTTGCCTGAAATGTTGGTACCCAGAGTCCCAACTGGTACTGCAGCTCTTACCCTTATTTGGGAGATGATATAGCTCATTTCCTGGAAGTTGTCCTCTTCACTGGGATGTGAGGGAGGACTAGAAGCAGATGACATCTTCCTTGAGCTCTCAAGCTTAGTGACCACATTAATTCACTTGAACATTGAGGACACAACATCAGTTTACTTGGCAAGAATTACAGTAGTTGTTATATTCTTTATTTATATTCTTCAGCAGACAAATAAACCAAAGGTCTCCTGTCATGTCCGCCACTATGGTGAGTCAGGGTCAAGGGTGAGGCTACCTATTTGAGAAGCCATACGTCCTCTTGACACCTCTCTGTTCCTGTTCCTCTCCCCGTGCAAGTTCCCATGTCCTATTAGCCAGATGGGAATATGCTTCCCCTTTGGAATGAACTAAAGATTCTACACAGAAAAAAAAAATAGGTTGCCAGGTAGGACAGAGTTGCTTTTCCATAGCTTTTGCACATAGAATCCAGATGTTCTAGAAGCCTCTAACATTCATGGGGTTGTGGAATGAATCCATGACATTATCCTAAACCTGCTTTTCTTTGTGTAAGGCAGTGGTGACATTATCAAGCCTTAGAGGGATGTGAATTCAAACTTCAAATGCATGGGGCTCATTGGGGATCCAGACCGTTCCCTCTATTTTCCTGACATTCTTGTCCCCCACCTGGGGTTGCCCCTGGGCATGTCAGGGATTCTAAGCTGAGTGCATTAGAGGTGGGGAAGGCCTTTGATGCCTGTTATCTGGGTCACTGCTGTATACAAATTAGTGTTCTAGTGTATGGATTCCCCAGATAACCAAGGGTTGACTATCTATCTGATTGAGGGAAGGTGGGAGCAATCTGGGGAAACTCTGTCTGGCAAGCTCAATGGGCCTGGTAATCCAGGTTCCCAAATTTTACAGCCAGCTGGCCTCAGCACACTCTTAGAATGTCCTTGACCTTCCTGTGCTTTCTCTCTCCAGGACAAAGAAGTGAATCTGGAACAGGTACACCGGCGCATTAACAGCCTCATGGATGAAGACATTGCTCACAAGCAAATTTCCCCAGCATCCATTGAGCTTTCTGCCCTGGAGATGGGGGGCCTGGCTCCAAGCCAAGCTTTGGAGCCCACAAGGGAGTACCAGAACACCCAGCTCTCAGTCAGCACCTTTCTGCCAGAGCAGAGCAGTCATGGCACCAGCCGGACACTGTCATCAGGGCCCAGCAGCAACCTGCCACTGCCACTGAGCAGCTCAGCCACCATGCCCTCAATTCAGTGCAAACACAGGTCGCCCAATGGGGGACTGTTTCGACAGAGTCCGGTGAAGACCCCCATCCCCATGTCCTTCCAGCCTGTGCCTGGAGGCGTCCTTCCAGAGGCTCTGGACACCTCTCATGGCACCTCCATCTGACTGTGTCGCCTGCCCTCCCGCCCGCCCACCCACCCACCCTACCAGCAGAGCTTTTTAATACAAGAAAATGACAACACAGACCACACACACACACACACACACACACACACACACACACACACACACACAAACTCTTTCATTTTTCTTGTACATACATGTAAATAATGACAGAATGGAGTGGGGTAAAAGTGTATTTTGAATATTCCCAATTTTCGAAGTCAGTAAAAAAAAAAAAAAAAAAACAACAAAAACTGTATGAATGACTTTGTAAATTTTGTTCTATATGAATAAAAACGCAAATTACTTGTGATCATTCTGAAGTGCCAAAGGAGCCCCCTGTTCCTGGGCCTTTCTGAGGGCAGGAAGAACCATCAGAGAAGAAACTTCTGGCTGCTGGGGAGAAGGAAGACATGGAGGAGCCCCGAATGCTGCTTGCTGCTGTACCCACAGCTCCCTCTTGCCCTTTTCTTACAAGCCTCTCATTCTTCCTTCAGTGTCCTTGGGTAGATTCAGAATGTGTCTGAGTCTGGAGCCCATGTTGGGTGGGCCCATCTGTTCTCTGGGATGTAGGGCACTCTGCCCTAGACATGACCCTAGACAAACAGTCTCAAGATGGTAAGGTCACTGTGTGTCACAGTATGTAGCAAGCAGCTGTCCCCAGGGCCTCAGAAAAGATGCCCATATTGAGGTCACAATCTCTGAGGCTTTGATACCAATGCATTTGAACAGCATATTGTTGGTCTTTTTTTAAAAAATAAAATAAAATAAAAACTTTTTCTACTCAAAAGAATCAATTAGTAAGAGACCATAGGAAAGGAGGGCAGACCCCATCTGGGTAGAAGTTCAACTGGCCTCGCATCTTTAGTAAGAGGTTGAAGGGTGGAGGGATGTGAAACCAGGTAAAGACTGTTTGCTTGGATTGGGATCCACAGCTCAGATGGAGAGAAAAGTCGGGTTACAGACAGAGAGAAGCATCATGGTTACAGGTAAAGGTTTCTATAGATAAGAGTCGGTAGAAGTGTCTCCAGATGATGGACAGACTGAGGAAGAAGCTTGACAGTTTGGAGAGGCACAGCTGTGTAATATTTGAAACAAAAGACTCTCTCCTCTGCCCTGGTGAAGCTATACAGTGTCCTTAAAGCCTTTAGCTCTTTATGATGTCAGCTAAATAGGACCAGGTCTTGGCACAAGCCCCTTCTTCAGACTTTACTGCCTTTTCTCCACCAGGAGATTAAATGAACCAGTCCACAGCAGGAATCCTTCAAGCTGGGGGCATCCAACATCCTCTGAGATGGTGAATTTGCTGGCAAGTCCTGTCTCCTAAAACAAGACTAACCTAAGGATTTTACCTCTCTACATTACCCTTTGTGAGGTAACTAAACTGTAGCACTGGAAATGACCCATCAAGAGGAACTGAGCTGTGCCACTAAAAGTCCCTCCCTCCCCCTTTGAAGACCAACGTGTCTCTAATCCCTACATTGCTGGGGTGTAGGACATAGCCCCATGCAGTTTCAAGGGGATGGGGCTCAACCCCCATCACAAATTGAGGTATCAAGATCTTAGAGAAATATAAAGTCCTATCAGTTGCTGATTCTATCTGTACTCATGTAGAGTTAAGCTGAGAGATAGATACCCATGAGGGTAATAACAGGCCTAAGGTGAATTTACTTTCCCAAATTTGTGATGCTGTTAGTGAGGAGGAAGGAGTGCATATGTCACACAGTCAGCTAGAAGCACCAGATGACAAGAGTGTTTATAATTATGTTCTCTTTGGCTACAGAGATGCCATGATGCTAGTATTACTAGAGTGATCGGTTCACATTTCTCCAGTCAGTGTGGAGAGCTTGGAGACAGGGGTACATGGCAAAGCCTGGATTGGCCCCCATCACCCTAAGGATGTGTAGGCTTTGCTTTTGTTTCATCAACACGTTGGGCAGCTTGCACTGGAGGATTAATTTTCCATATATATAATCTCCATTTAAAAACTCAAACTCTGGTCTCACTGCCTTATCTTACACCTGTCTGTAATCCCAAAGATGACCTGGTTTCTTTGGTAGACTATTAGTATGGGTGTGTCTTTGGTTAGGAGTAAGAGACTGTGTGTGTGTGTGTGTGTGTGTGTGTGTGTGTGTGTGTGTGTGTGTGTGTGCGTGCACGTGCTCAGAGGGAGGAGAGACAGACGACAGACAGACAGAATCTTTTTACTGGAAAAGTATAATGCTTCTGAACATCATCACACCTCACAGTGTTTAGTCACCGTATCTATGTCTTTTTTCCCCTACCCTTGATATGAGGGAAATGGTTGATATTCCAGCGAGTTCTCTAGGGGGAGACAACAATAGCCAGATTCTTCCCAACTCAGATATCTGTGTCAGCTCAGAATGTATCTTTTTCATGCTTTGCTTTGTGGATTTATAACTGTTTAGACTCTTCCATACATTTTAGGTATATTTTGTGCCTTCAGACACTGCAAATAATAATCAGCATTTGGATTAAAGTTGTTTAATAATAAAACGTGTCTGTTCCTTATGCTCTTATTCTCTGGGATGAGATGTACTCTGTTTCTGGGTATGCGGCAACCAGTTATTAAATTCTGCCTGTGGCATGCACTGTTGTTGGGGAACTTCTCTCAGGTATTCATGGGAACAGACCATGCCCTCTTTATCCTGTGTATATCTGGTGTCCACTTAAACCAGCCAGTAGGCAGTAGGAGGAAAGACTGGGCAGCAATTCCAGGCTTTGGTTAGTCAATCAATTTTCTTTAAAAGATTGAGTTCTTGGAAAGCTCTTAGGGAGAATTTGGTCATAACATACACTGCGTTATGGAAATCATTTCTCATGCCAGCTGGGTACTTGGCTTTTCTGATCTCTGTGTTCACTATGGCCTCAGATCATCCTCCCATCTGCATGCTTAGCTCTCATGGGATCCCTAGGTTGACTTCTCAATGTATGTTTTTTATAAGGTCTGTGTGTTCCTTTCTCTAAAGGACATGTCCTACACTTAGCTGTCTCCCTTACTGGACTCCTTCCCCACGCCCTTCCTTATGTTTGTACTTCCAGCCTTACCTACAACATTTCAGTGTTCCCTTTGTTTTCTGAATATTCATAGAGAAAAGAACATTGGATAAGTCAAAATGATCCAAGGAGGCTGGTTTTCATGATAAAGATTTAAGTTTCTGGAAATCCAAAGAAGAGACCTGGGCCCTTTCTCTCCCACCTCTGAAACAGTTATAAGCTTTTCCATATGCCGACATGGCCTTCAAACAGGAGATGTAGACAGAAGAGAGACCCTCCCACATTATCAGCACAGACAAATTGGGCCAGACAGGGCCAGCTATAAGAACACTCTGAAGTGCTCTGCTTACTTAAGAAAAAATAAAAACCAAAGCCCTACTCCTAAATTGTATACCATAAAAAGCAGGTTAGGGGAAAACTAATTCTCTATTTAATCATGCCTTTAAGTTCTGGAAAAAGAGAAATGATACACAAAAAAGAGGAAAGGACCCCCAGGTCTCACAGCCTTGACCTCTGTGGCCTCTGCTTCTTTACCTGTTTGCCTTTTACTTTAATAATACATAAGAAACCATATTAAATATTTCAACATTATTAAATATTATAATTACATCTTAAGTATAATTAAGTATCTCACATAATAGGTATGGAAAGCATAGGGAACTTGGCTCTCTTGTAGGTTACTTTTTTAATAAGCCTACGTTTTCAAATGTGAGTGTTCATTTGAAATGAACATTCATGTCTCAAAGTCTTGTCTTGTACTTTTAGGTCCAGCAAGACAAGATCAGATAAAGTCTAAGAAATGTTTAACCCATCATTCCCTGCTATGGATATAATAAACAAGGCAACATTTCTCAATGCAGCACTTTCTTAATTCTTAAAGCATTCTCTTGTTTCATGCCATTACTGATTTTTAACAAATGAATTTATACTTGATTCTTCTCCTCAGAAAAAGAGACTCCAAATAGTAGCTCCTTCCCTTGTCAGTAATCTTAGTCATTGCTTAATTTTTCTCTCTCGGCAGTATTTTAGTCAGAAGGGATCAGTTATGAAAGGACTACATGTAGCCCCAGTATAGTAGTAGGTGAGCTTCTAGGCACTGCCTAAGAAAGGAAAAGAGAATCGTCAGTGTTGTCTGATAACATCCAACCCCCCAGCCTGGTCCAGGTCCTGAGCTCCAGTGACAGTGGGAATCTTCTTTGCAGTAAGAACAGCTCAAGCCATGGGAATGTGAAATGGCAATAGCCAGAGTTTGAAGGAAAGACCAGCAAACAGCCCCCTGAACACTTAGTGTGAGCAGTTCAGTGGTACTCAAGGCGCCTACAATGATGACGGGTTCTAACATGAAGTTCCTAGGATAAGAAAGTATCAAGGCACAAAGAAAAAGTATTCACCAATATATCGAAATTTATTTACACTCAAAAATACACCTGGACACATTGACATATATGCATACTCAGATATAAGGACATAGGCAGACACGATCACCCTATCTAGTACATATGTTGCATTTAAAAAGCAGAGTCATAGTCTTGAGTGTTGCAGGCAGAGGAGCTATGCTCACCAGAGCTGGAAATCAGGGCCCATGGGAAGAAAGATGCTGCTTTAGGGCATTTCTGCAGAGTTCACTGCTTCAGTGTAACAGTAGACCAAGCAGTTCAATGCAATCGGCTGCTAAGGTCCAATACTTATCTCTGGGAAAGGGGCTGTATTCCTGCTGGGCATCTTGGTGCACACAGCCAACCCTCTTGTTATTAATTAAATAGTTCTTACTCTAAAATCCTGACTTTTCTCAGGCCAGTGAGATGGATTAAAGAGAGAAAGTATTTGCTGCCAAGTCTCAAGACCTGAGCTCAATCCCCAGGACAACCTAGGAGAAGGAAAGAACCAACTCTTCCAAGCTGTTCTCTGACCTCCACACTTGCACCATGGTGTGTGTACACACACACACACACACACACACACACACACACAATGTATTTTAAAAACTCAATAAATAAGAATCTGATTTATTTTACCAGAATCTGTGATATATATATATATATATATATATATATATATATATATATATATATCGCATCATTATCACCAAAGGGTGTTCTTAGCCTCTATATTTGCTACTTTCTCTTTGGTGGCTTCAGAGTGTGCAGGTGGCAGTGATGGCAATGGCTAATTTTGATTGTCAACTTGATTATGCCGAGTAGCACCTACATTAGTGCAGCTTACTTCCAAGTATGCTCCTAAGCTCTTCCCAAAGGACATTAACTAAGGAAAAAGATATGATCTGATTATCAGTGGTCACTTTGCCAAACTGGGAATCTGCATTTAACATAGGAAGAAAAAAATAAATTCCACTCTGTAGTCAGTCTGTTTCTCTGTCCTTAGCCACTTTAATGGATGCTGGTCTGTTCCAGGATACTCTCCCACCATGGTGGATTGAAACTCTGAGCCCAAAGAAGTATTTCCTCCTTTTAAATTGTCAAGTATTTTGTCACTGCAATGACATATCTAACCAAATTGCCACCAAAGCAATGGAGTCATTGTTGTGATGAAAGCTGACCATTGATTTAGAAGTTTCAGGAACTGGTTTGGCAGGGTGAGGTGTGTAGCACATTGAAAGTCTTCAAGATGAAGGTTCGAGAATTTCTAAGTTGTTGCAAAAGGAGGTCAGTGATTCTGGTGGGAATTCTAAAGACCAGAATGCTAATAGGGTTGCAAACAGGAAGCACTACGTTTGTGAAGTTTCAGATGGAAGAGAAGAGTGTTGCAGGCTAGAGAAGCAGCTATTCCAATGCTGGTAAAGAATGGTCTGCATTATGGCTTTGTCACAAAGACCCTGTTAAAGACTAACCTTAAAACAAAGGAGCTGCTTTATCCGATGGCAGAAACTTCAAGGCATCCCAGCATTCAGGCTGCCACACAGATACTGCTGGCTGTTTTTAGCCACCACAGTGATAATCATGAGCAGAAAGCAGAGGAAAAGTCTGAGGACTGCTAAGGTGGTTCAGTGGGTGATGGTTCTTGCCAACAAGTTTGATAATCTGACTGATTCCCAGGACCCACATTGTGGAAGAAGAAAACTAACTCTCACAAAATGTACTCTGACCTCTATTAAATGTGCCATGGTACACACACACACACACACACACACACACACACACACACACACACATACTACACAATAAAATAATGAAATGTAATACAAACATCTTTAAGGAGTTTGAAGGAAGTGAATGTAAAGTTAGTGTGTCTGCTGAAGAGATTGTGGCCATCAAAAAGAATCCAACTGCTTTTTGCCCTGGGACATTGTGGCTGATGCCTGAGAGCATCTAGGGAATTGGCTGGAACCCACTAACCTCAAACTCAATGATGTAGAGGCTTTAACTTAATCGCAAGATGAGCTGATTTTGAAAAGAGAGTTCTGCAGACATCTGTATGCCCAGGATCATTTAGAAGAAAATGTTTTCCAATATTCAGCAACCAGCTATTCAGAAATCCCTACAGCTGTGACCCAAGGGGGTCTAATTACTGCCCAACCTAGTTGGTGGCAGACCTTAAAGTCATCCAGTTGATGCTAACTTTTTTGCATATGCAGAATTTAGAAGTTTTGAGGTCATGTAGGCTATCCCCAAATTTCCCAGGAGAGCCAGGGAGGCAAGCAAGGAGGCAGAACTCCTGCAGGCAGCCACTGATTGGGCAGTGTAAAAAGGAAAGGCTAAGGTCAAGGTGGTGACAACAGGCATTAGTGTTGGCTGGTCAGGAACATCTGCTGAAGAAAGCTACGGGCTGTGAGCATGCCCAGCCCACGAGAAGGGCCATATAGATTACAACCTGCAAGGCCATAGGGGTAGGGCTGCATTAGAAGCTGGGACACATACTACGTCATAATGTGCTCCAGATTCCATCCATGGGGCTTTAAGAGATAATGCTTTTTCTGCTGGGTTGTGGCATTTCTCCTGTGCTACCCCTACTTCCTATTGAGAGTGCCTGAACTAATGGCTATTCTCTCTTTTCTTCTTGTATTAAATACAAGCTTCCAGCATATGGACCAGTAGCACCGATATTTTCGGTACATCTTTCTCCTTAGCTAACCCCCTTTGCAAATACCCTCATGGACACTCTTGTGCACTCCCTTTCGAATGAGACTATGTGGATTATGCCATCAGTTATTGAAAATATATAATTTGTTTCTAACTAAACAGAGGCTTATGAATGTCTTTGGTCTCAGAGAAGACTGAGATTGGAATTTTAAACAATGTTGAACCTGTTAAGATGATAAGATGATAGCTAATCTTGAAAATGATCTGATGTGTGTTTCCCTATGGCACGGACATTAGCATTTTGGAAGTGCAAACAAAAGGAGAAAACCTACAGCCTTTCTCTGTCTCTCTCTGTCTCTGTCTCTCTGTCTCTCTATCTCTCTGTCTCTCTCTCTCTCTCTCACTCTCTCTCTCTCTCTCTCTCTCTCTCTCTCTCTCTCTCTCTCTCTCTCTCTGTGTGTGTGTGTGTGTGTGTCTCCTTGATATGATGTGTACTACCCTGCTATTGCTCATCTTCTTTGCCATGATAGAATGAAATCTGTGAAGCAATGGGCCAAAATTAATCCATTCTCCATTATGTTGTTTTGCTTAGGTTTTTTTTTTTTTCAGCAATAAAAGGTCTGGTCAATATAGCAAGTATTTGCTTGTATCTTATAATAACTACTATATAGTAAAAGCCACTTTACTGTTCTCAAACTGGATTGGGCTAGATATTTTCCCCCTAAGGCATCCTCAGCCAGAAGGGGCATCAGAGTCTTTCAAGCTCTCTCCAGAGAATGAGACGTTCCTCCAATTGCCTCTTATCTGTGTCTCCTTAAAAGCATCCTTTTCTTCTCTAGAATGAACTGTCTTCTAATCCAAAGAAAACCCGAGTGTCCTCCAAAGACACGGAGATTCTCTCTCATAATAGGAATTCCATCTGAAGTCCTCACATCGAACTTAGAGATGCCAAGAATCCTCAAGGAGGTTCTCTGTGAACATGCTAAGCACAAATGGTTTCCTAGAATGGGGTTTCAAATATTTTGGTGTATTCTTAAACTCCTCCCATCAAAGGTCTAACTTAATGTCCTTAAGCGATGGATGTTAGGCAAACCCCTGCATCTCACAGCCCCTTCCCACATTAGTGTCTGTGTATAATTCCATATTGGTGGTCATCAGAAGTGAAGAAGAGAACAGTTTCCACAAGTGTGAGAGAGGTGTGGAAAATGCAGTGACCCTTGGGACACTGACCCCACTGCCAGGATGTACAGAAACTGCCCAACTATGGGTCTGTGGCCCAATCCAGCAACATAAACAGGTGGTAACAAGGAGATATGTTGAATTGACTGGTTTTGTGTCAACTTGACACAAGCTGGAGTTATCACAGAGAAAGGAGCCTCAGTTGAGGAAATGCCTCCATGAGATCCAGCTGTATGGCATTTTCTCAACTAGTGATCAAGGTGGGAGGGTCCCGCCCATTGTGGGTGGTGCCATCCCTGGCTGGTAGACCTGGGTTCTATAAGAACCCAGGCTGAGCAAGCCAAGGGAAGCAAACCAGTAAGTGACATCCCTCCACAGCCTCTGCATCAGCTCCTGCTTCCTGACCTGCTTGAGTTCCAGTCCTCACTTCCTTGTGTGTTGAACAGCGATATGGGAGTATAAGCTGAATAAAGCCTTTCCTCCCCAACTTTCTTCTTGGTCATGATGTTTTGTGCAGGAAAAGAAACCCTGACTAAGACATACATGAATAAGAACAAATTACTACAGTGAACTGTATATATTTATATGTCCCAATGACACCCAAATTTTGGGATTCCCAAGTTTGAAAAAGTAATAAAGTATAAAGTAGTAAAGTCTAGAAGCCTCCTTCTGTAACTTAAGGATAATGACAACCTGAACATATCCTAGCTTACCTTGAATCTGCTGGTTTCACTCAGATAATAATGATAATAATCTCATTGTTTTTATTCTATGGTTATGAACCACAAAAATAAGTAGACCTGTGAATGCTCACTCTGTGCCAAGACTTTTCATTTTATTTCACTGGATCTTACTACTGTCATATATGGTTACAACTGAGAAAAAAAAGCAAGGTTCAGAAAAGTTTTCAGATTTCCTCACATAGTATTAGTGAGGTTGGTGGCTATAACAAAATGCCAGAGACTAGGTGGCTTTAGACAGTAGAAATGTATTTCACATAGTTCTAGCGTTTCTGTTGAGTGGCTATTTCCCAGCTCATAGTTGGTACCAACTTATACAGCATGTCAGCCCTCTGGAGATCTATTTTATGAGAGTTAGTGGCCTTATCACCTCTGAGGGCCTGCCTCCTAATAGAATAAGTTTGGAGACTTATGATTTCAACACACAAATTTTGAGAAGAGCTGAGGGACAAAGACCCTAGGCGCCTTTATATATGCAAGTGTCAGCACCAATCCTGGAACACATGGACATTGCTATTTTCCTTGGCTGGGCTCCAAAGCAAGAGGAACAAGAAAATATATCCACACCCCTTGGCTGAAAGAAGACATGTTGCATATCAATGTGTGACCTGGTTTTACATTTTGCTCTAGATATTGCAGCTGCAAATTTTTTCAATTGAAATGATCCACAAGTACTAACATTCAGCTTCCCTTGTCCACAAGCTTCTGTCCTCTGACAGCTCTTGTTGACACTTAGCAATTCCCAATGGCAGTAAAGACTTAGACAAGAGAAGCTGCACATCCCTTACTTTACTGGAAGTGAAGTGAATTTTCTTTTTCTGCATCAGGGAAGAACCTAGTGAACCCCCAGGAGAGATAGTATAGCTTTCAACCCATATGGTATATCAGACTAGGACCAGAAAAACTTTGCTTAGAATCTTTGTCATTAAGCACCTGAGTATATATTGTCCTGATGGTGTACCTTCTTTGTTGTCTCCTCAGCTATAGGAACTTTCTGGAGCCTTAAGCTTGTTTGGGGTTCTTGGAAGGTACCTTTATAAATAGGCCTTCACAAATGAGTGTGCCCATGGTGATTTGAGCACCTACAGTGCTTGTCTCTGGACATAAGGTTTCAATCATGGACCTTATCCAACTACATCATCTATGCATTCCCATATGGACTACTTGGGCAGAATTTAGAGTTTTCTGTAAGGACAGTGTTTTTATTCACATCTCAAAACGGATATGACATCCTTGGCCCTCATCCTTGTTTTGGTGGGATCTCACTGTATCAGCTAGTACCCTCTTCCTGGGTCCCAAGACCTGCTTGCATATGACTGACTGTTCACAGATAGCGAGTGGATAATAGTCTGGCTTTGCTGGAAGTAGATGCCTTGTTTGGAAGCAGATCAATCAGTGCCCTCCCAACTTCCCAGCATGCTTATGGTAAAGTGCAGAGAAGAAGCCGGTTTGAATTTTGTTGGGGATTGGGAGGCAGCATCTTTAACATGGACAATGGCCTTGATGGAGGCTCATGGGGTGTGATCTGAGGAGCAAGAGACATAATCCTGTGTTCTGTACAGCCATCCTTAAGGAGCTTCCTTGGGTTAAAAACCCTTACAGGTGCAGTGGGAAACACTCTTTTTGTTCTTTGGAGCTACAAAGAATATGCATCCTGGGGTCCTTTTACATTTTTTTTTCTCCCTATGATCATATTTCAGCTTCTTCCTGACCTTCAGGCATAGAAGCCTGACTGGTTTCAGTTTTTCATTCAGAAACTTATCATCAGACCTAGCTAACTTCCCCAACACAGACAGTGCTGGTGGTGTGTAGGAGAACGCAGCATTTGGGTTGCACTTTCAAGAGTGAGCCTGGATTAAAAACAGAGGTGGCTTCTGCCCAAGCTGGAAGCAAGTGTTCTGTATGGGAATGTACAGATGAAATCGTTGACCTAGCTTCCGTGGAACAGTAACTTGTGAGACTGTTCCTCTGGGTGTAGCCCAGAAGGATGAAGAGGCATGGATGAGAACCACACTGGGTCTTGAAATCAGCCATATGTGCCTTTGAAAGCAGGTTCTGCCATTTTCTAGCTACATAACCATCTTAGCCTCTCTGGGCATCAGCTTACATGGCTGTAGAATCTATACAATGAAACAGAAATTTTGTTTTAAAGGAAGAAAACTTGAAACAAAACACCTCCAGCTGCCTTTAGAGCTTGGTATGTACCAGGTGTTCAACCATTGGTGACCATTCTTAATATAGGAAATATGGTCACAAAGTGGCCAGTTACAATGCCACGGTTTTAATATATGACTAAAAGAAGTTTTGAAACATATGCAGAAAAGCACACAAATCAAAACCACACAGCTCAATTCACTTTACAGTGTGAGTTCTCTTGTGTAGCCCTCAATCAAAATAAGAATAAAATATATGCAGATCTCCCAAAGTCTTCCTGTGTCCCTCTCTAGGTGACTCCTGCAGAACTCTAAAGTGGTGCCACTGAAAGCTTCTCGAAATATATATGGGCAGAATCTGTTTTATTTTTTACTTTTTGCTTTCAACGTTGACTTGAGAGATTTGCCAACATTTCTTCATGAAGTTCATTTTCATCTCTGTGGAGGATTTCATTGTATGAATGTGCCATAATTCATGAATTCTTTAATTAGCAGGCTTACCATCTGCGTTTGCTTGGGATTGCTGTGAAAGAACTGACTTCTTACTTGGTTTGGGTTTGTGCATGACTTTCTGTCAGACCCCGGAGTCCCTAGACAGCAGAAGCCACTGTGCTGATTTCCAGGCCTTGACTTCCTTCCGGGTCTGGCAGCTGCTCTTGTCTAACAGTCTCTTCAGAGTGTTTTTCTACCGTGTATTTCCTTTACATCCATGCAGGGTGTTCAGGGAACCTAACAGTGGCTTTTATGTGCACTAACTGTGACTATTTATTCCTTTGCTTGTTTGAGACAGGGTCTCACTCTGTAGCTTTGACTGTTCTCAAACTGTCCATGTAGACCAGGCTGCTCTTGAATTCACAAAGATCCTCCTGCTTCTGCCTCCTGAGTGCTAGGATTAAGGGTGTGAGCTGCCCTCCCCAGCTTACTATGGTTGTTCTCATTTGGGTACCTTTTTGTGGCCTGTCTCATTTCTTCCATGGCTTGCTTTCCCCACATTTTCTGTTCCTGTTTTCTTTCGATGAAGGGAAGTTGTGGCTGGTACTATAGATTTCTGGGTCAGCTTTGCCATCTCACTAGCATGTGATTACGTTTAGTTTTCTTTGGTGTTTTCATGATTGAGTT
The DNA here is from genome assembly GCF_963924665.1 of Micromys minutus. Taxonomy (NCBI): domain Eukaryota; kingdom Metazoa; phylum Chordata; class Mammalia; order Rodentia; family Muridae; genus Micromys; species Micromys minutus. The sequence goes on along the minus strand of NC_137981.1, from coordinate 24,443,255 downwards.
GTGATGATTTCTGAATCAAGTCCTGGAGACTCAGAAATTAATAAGTAACAGAAATGCATGTCTCACAATTCTGAAGTCCTGGAATTCCAATCCTGAGATCTTTTCAGACGCAGTTGTATGAATATGTACTGCTGTACAAAGTGGTTTCTTCTTGTTTTGTTTGCAGATGCTGTTTGAAGCCTACTTCCACTTAGGTTTGAAGGAACGCTTGTGATCTGGTCATTTCTTGAAGCCCTAACCTCTGAATACGTCCACACTGTACTTATTTTTATGTGTATACTTATATGCTTGCATGAGTTGATGTGCACTCACACGTGCAGGTACCCACAGAAGACTGAAGAGGGCATCAGATACCATGGAACTGAAGTTTCAGGCTTCTGTTAGGCACCTGGTTGGGGCTAGCAATAAAAGTCCTCTACAAGAACATACGGTGCTCTTAATCACTAAAGCATTTTCCCCAGAAACAAGGTTTAAATATAGTCTTAAATTATGATTAAGTTTTTTTAGGAGACACCTCCAAACCACAGCAGAATGCATCAACCATTTCAGGATTGTATAGTTTCAGTGCCATCAGATCTTGCTGTGTTATCCTCATAGTCTCATATCCACCTGAATTCCAATCCTTGCCAGCACTGATCTTTTACATCTACTAGTTTTATAATTTCATATACACAGATTCGTGTAGTTGATTTTTCAGATTGGCTACTTTCACTTGGTAAGATACATTTCAGATTTTTCCATGTCTTATAATGTCATAGGACTCATTTATTTACTTATATTTAGCCCTTAATAGTATTTCCTTATCAAGTGACCCTGTTTCGCTTTCTTTCTACTGCTGTAAAAAAAAAGTCTGTGACCAAATGCACCTTGGAGGAAAAAAGGGTTTATTTCAGCTAATAGGTGTAGTCCATTATGAGGAGAGGTTGATGCTTGAGGCCATAAGGGAAACACTGGCTTCCTACTCATGGTTTTCTATACCTGCTTCTTTTTATGCTACCCAGGACCACCTGCCTAGGAGTGGTATTGTCCATGGTGAGCTGGGCCCTCCATTTCCAATAGTTAATTAAGAAAATGTTCTACAGACTTACTTACAGGTAATCGGACAATGATTGTCCCAGTTGAGGCTCCCTTCCTAGACAATTCAAGCGTGTATCAAGTTGACTGCAAACTAACCGGGACAATGCTACAGAGCATTTGTTCATTTAACACCAGGGAAATGTCTTGGTTCTTCCAAGTCTTGATTATTCTAAATAAAACTACCACAAATATCTACACTGCTTTGTAATGAACTTTAAGGTTTCAATCCACAGGAATAAGCACTAAGGTGTAAAATTGGGATATTACCAGATAAAACAGCCTTAGCTTTGTAACAAGTCACCACATTACTCATTACAAAGTGGACGCACCTACTGTCAGCTAGTGAGAAGTCCTATTGCTTTAAGTTTTCTGTTACTCTTTGGGATTTGGAATATTTCAAAGGGAATGGGGTGCTCTCTCATTGGGGTTTTTGATTGCAGTTCTCTAAAGGCATGTTATAGAGACTGCCTTGGCATGTACTTTTTGCAACCTGTATACCTTCTTTGATGAGGTTCATTAGTATTTCTTTTCCCAAATTTTAAAGTTGTGTTTGCATGTCTTCTTATTAAATTTAGTAATCCTTTCCAGCCAGATATTATGGAGTATGTATGTAATTGTAGTCTTTGAGAATCTGGGACAGGTAGTAAAAACACAAGTTTGTGGTAAACTCTATCAAATCAACCTGTGAGCAAGTCTGTGGGTGCATTTTCTATTTATGATTAATGTGGGAGGCCCTCTGTAGCTGGAGCTGTGCCTGCATAGGTTGTTCTGAGTTATATAAAAAGCAGAGTGAGCAAGCCTTGGAAAGTCAGCAAGCAGCACTCTCTGTTTCTGCCCCAGTTCCTGCTTCAAGGTTCCTGCTTCAGTTCCTTCCCTGACTTTCTTTAATGGAGAGTTATAAATCCAATCAACATTTTCTCCTCAGGTTGATTTTGGGTAATGTTTTGTTCCAGCAACAGAAAGAAATCTAGAAGAGTGACTATTTCCTTTTCATGTCTTATTGAACAGTCTTTAATAATGTTGAAATGTCTTCTTATATAGATGTGAGAAAACTTGGTGTCTTTGTCAGGATAGTAAAATTCCCTTCTACCCAGCCTTGCTGTGAACTTTAACTATGTATAAATGATGAATTTCTTCAAACACCTTTTCTGCATTAGTATGACCATACACTTACATAAAAATTCATCTTAGTGCCAGACTGAGTTATAATTAGTAAGAAATTACATGTACAAATGGAATGAGCCTTTCCTACCTAAGGTAAGTAGCATTTAGTAAGCAGATCATTGTTATGTTACTGAATTCAGATTGAATATGACACATTTTGATCTACATAATTAATTTTTTGTAATACTTGCCAGTATGGTCCTGATGGCTTCATAGAATGAATTGAAAAACATTTCTCTTGACTTTGTATTATGAAAGCTATCATAAAGAATTGGAATAATTATTTTCTCAGATGTTTGGTAGTATCCAAAGGTGAATTCATCTATGTCTAATGCTCTCAGTTTGTGAGAAGGTTGATAAATGAATGTTTTAATTTTTCATAGTATTAGTTTTACCTGGGTTGTCTACTGTTTTCTATGAATTTTGATAGGTGGTTGTGAAACTTAATCCATTTTATATGGATTTTTAATTTGTACAAATAGCCATTCTTTTAAAAATATTTTTATTGAAAATAATTTTTTTCTCATACAATACCTGATTCCACTTTCTCTTTTCTCTTTCATGTCATCTTCTTCTCATCTTCCCTTCCCTCTGGATCCACCCCTTTTCTGTCTCTTATTTGGAAAGAACAGCCTTATAGGAGATAACAAGCAAATGAAAATTAAGATAAAACAAAACCCATCACACTGAGGCCAGACAAGGCAAACCAACAGGAAAAAAAAAAAAAAAAAAAAAAAAAAAAGAGCCCCAAGAGTAGGCACAAAGATCAGAGACACACTCACTCACATATTCAAGAATCTCATAAAAATACTAAGCTGAAAAGTGTTATCTATCTATCTATTTATCTATCTATCTATCTATCTATCTATCTATCTATCTATCTATCATCTATCTATCATCTATCTATCTATCTATCTATCTATCTATCATCTATCTATCTATCATCTATCTATCTATCTATCATCTATCTATCTATCTATCTATCTATCTATCTACCTATCATCTATCTATCTATACATATGTAAAGGACGTGATGAAAAGCCCTGTCAACCCTGTGTTTGCTGCTTCAGTATCTATGAGGTCCTAAGAGCTCCTTTGATGCAGAGGATCCTGTTCTCCTGGGGTCCTCCATCCCCTCTGGCTCTTAACCTCTTTACCCTCATCTTTTTTGTTCTTTCTTTATTTATTTTTTTTAGCTCTAAAAACAGTTCACCTTTCCTTTGTAAATAACTGGCTTTTGTTCTTGCTAATTTTTTCTACTGACTTACCATTGTCAACATCATCCATTTCTGCTTTAATATGTATTTTCTTTCTTCTTACAGTTATTTCAAGCTACTCTTCTTTTTTCCAATTTCTTGTTACAAAAACAAACTATTTTCACTCTTCCTTTGTTTCTCATATGCACCTCCAGTTCTGAGCACATCTCTGGAAGCCTGGTTTTCTCTTTTGTGCTAGAGAAACTGCATTTTTATTTAGTTTAAAACACTTCCAACTCTCTCTTGTGATGTCTTCATTGACTCGTGTGTTCCTTAGAAATGTGCTGTTCAATCTTCAAGTATTTGGGAATTTCTAGATCTCTTCTATTGATTTCTACTTTAGATTCTATTTTTTAATCATCTACTTCCTTCCAGATCTCAGGTTTTCCTGATGGCTTCCTGCCAGAGCTTGAGGAGAATCTTCCTTGAGCTCTTGTTGGCTGCAGTTTATGGATGTGAATTTTCTGTTGCAGCCTCATGGGACTACTGACTTTAAAGCTGTCTGTATTGATCTGCAGTCTGGTCTGCTGCTTCTGCACATTTCTGATAACAGAGTGTTGAAATCTCTACGTAGAACATGGAGTTGATCCATGAAGTTCTACTGTTTCAGGTATCCTGATGTTCAGGTGGTAAGAGCTGTAACCAATTGCCCTTCTTTATCTCTGATAATTTTAATTCTGTGGTTTTATGTTCTAAAATTAGCATAGCTTCTTTCTTCAGATTAGGATTAACATGGTATGTCTTTCTCCATTTCTTCAATTCATGTATGCTTTAAACTTAATGTGGGTTTTCTCTAGACAGTGTTTAATTAGGTCTTGCTCTCTTTATCTACTCTGACAATATGCCTTGTAATTATATATTTATATTCTTAATGCTTGCAATAAATCAGTGCCATGGTTGGATTGTTTACCTTACTTATTGCTGTGTTATTCTTTCTTTTTTACATTTTACCTTTTCTGATGTTTTTATTGGGCATTTTTATGTAATTCAAATTTTCATCCATTCTTAGCAAATCATTTTTATTTCCATTTTACTGTTCAGTAGTTTTCTTGGAGTTTGTGATTTACATTTGCAACAAATTCATGTTCACGTCCAGATAACATCAAACTACCTCATGGCCTCACAGGTCACAAAAAAAAAATGACATAATTTTCTTTCTTATTCTCTGCATTGTTATTGACATTCATACTATTCATGTATAAGGTCTATTTATTAAAAAAACATTGTCACACATTATTTCATACAAATTAGCTTTTAGCTCAGCTAAGAATAAGAAAAAAGGCTTTTATTTTAACTCTAACTTTTTCATGATCTTTCTTTGTTTATTAGATAAGACTTTCTGACCTATGTCATCTTCTTTTTCTTTGAAGAACTTCTTTTAGCGTGTCTTGCCAGGCAGGTCTATTGGCAATAATAAATCTCTTCTTTTTTTTTTTGGTTGCCTGAGAAAGTTTTTATTTCTCCTTTACCTTTGAAAGATAATTGTGTTGTATATAGAATTCTTAGTTGGCTTTTATTCACCTTAACGTTATAAAATATTTCACTCACTCTCTGACTTCCCCATCTTCTTAGAATAAGTTGGACATAATCCAAGTAGCAAATACCTTTGGTGCCTCTATAGGTTAGCGGTTGTTTTCTCTCCCTGAGAGCTCTCTCTGCTGAGCACTTTTTCCCCTTTATTTTTGATTTTGTCTGGTTTAAATAAGATATTCCTAAGTGTGATGTAGGGGGTAAGGATCATCCTCCTAGGTGATCTCTGAAACTCTCAGGTTTGAGATCTGATTAATATATGACATTTATTAGAAGAGCTCAGTTATTCCTGCTTTAAGTATTCTGTTTATTAGCATCCCATCAGGCATTGGCAACTCAGCTGGTAATTGTTGCATAGCTGTTGACTATTACATTCCGTTCTTTCTTCTGTCTTCTTCTCTGTTTCCAGGATTGAAAGTTTTCATTGACATTTTCTCAAGCTTCAGATAATTTTTACTCAGGAAGATGCAGCTGACTAATTAGCTGTTCAAAGATGTTCTTCACTTCTGTTTGCTATGTTTTTGGTCCCTGTTATTTCCTTTTGATTCTCGTTTTTAAAAAGAATTCTATCTCTCTGTCTTTATTATTTCTCTGTTCTTACACAAAGTCTACTCCTTTGCAAGAGGATCATTAGCATTTGTATTTGCTAGTTAATTTTGTTTGTCAACTTGAAGCAAACTAAAACCATCTAGAAAGAGGGAAACTCAACTGAGAAAATGCCTCCACCAGAATGTCCTATTAGTAAGTCTTATTGCATTTTCTTGGCTAATAATTACTGTAGGAGGACTGTGACTACCATGAGTGATGTCACCTCTGAACAGGTGTGCCTGAGTTATAGAAGGAAAAATCAAGTTGAGTTGTCAAGGAAAGTTAGGAAGCCATGTTCTCTGTGTTCTCCATGGCCTCTGCTTTAGTTCCTGAGTCCAGGTTCCAGCCGTGACCTTCCTCTTTTTGCCCGTGATATAACCTGTGGGGTGATATAACCCCTGTCTTCCCCAAATGACATTCCACCATAGGCTTTATCACAGTAATAGACAGTAACATGGAACAGCAAGCTCACCTCGGTGCTTTAAAATCCCTGACCTCATTATTCTAATATTCCCAACACACGAGACAGATACTAGTACTCACTCTGTCTTTAAAATATATTTGGGGCTTTACTATTTTTTCCCAACTTTTTGTTGCAAGAGTGACATGATATATTCAATACAAGCTTCTTTGGTGAAGAGACCTGTAGAAACTTGGCAAGGTGTGGAGCAGCAAGGAAAATGCTCTGCAGTCATGTGACCAGGTTTTCTTCTTGGTGTGAGGCTATCCCTTTGGCTATAGACTTCCTAAGTGCATTTCAGTTACCCCACCTCTCTCCTCCCTGGTGTGGCAGATAATTCTAGAGGCACTCTGAAATGCTCTGAAATGGTGTAATTCTTGTTTCTCTAGTTGACTAGGCTCTGGTGAGACCTCAATATTTCAGGCTTGAATAAAATTATTATCCATAACAAGAGCACCCACTTTTGAGTGAAATACTCTGACATATTTTCAAATGGCTGTTCTTTCTCTGCCACTACCAGAAGCATGAAAGGCATTTACCCTGATACCCATTTTAAGAACCAGATAGAGCTCCTGAAGGTAAAAGTCACCAAGACTGGGGTTCCCCCCCAACCCCCAGTGCTCACCACTTAATTCAGTTTTCCACTCTGAGCCTCCAGTGATTGGTTTAGCTTGTTGCATACAGGCTGTTTTATATATATATATATAAATTTCTGCATGTGGGTGTCTGTTCTGGTGAGTTCTTATTCCCTGTATTAGCCTGTTTCTCTCTAAACATTTACGGTGGAATGATTTACTCTGTGAGTTTACCTTTTCTACTTCTCTGATGAATCTAATGATTGGCTGTTTTCTTGTTTTGTTTTCAGTTTCTTCAGTATATTGTTGGAATGATCTCCAAGCTTCTTATATTTCAGTGCTAGAAGTGAAGTGTGTGTGTGTGTGTGTGTGTGTGTGTGTGTGTGTAATAATATTATATTCAAAATTGAACACTGTGTACAAAAAATTTGCAGAGTCATAATTGGTAGTGTCTTTAGACTAGCACCCACTAGACATGTACAATGAGACATAGAACCTCCATTATCCAGGGATGAGACTGACTTGAGCATCTGTCTAATTTCTGAAAAGATGGTTTCCTCTGGGTTTCTCCCAGCTTCTAGCTGGAGGACTCACAAACAAAAGCAAGTTGCTAACCCTCCTCCTCAAGCTTCTTCTCATGCATGTTGGCTTTCACCATCGTCAGACACAAGCACCACTTACCCTTCTCTACCTTTCATTTTCCTCTTCCTCTTAGTCTATTTTCCCACACAATTTTAAAGAAACTTAATCCCTTGTTAGGAACACAGGCACATAGTTTGCCTCTCGTCTCACTGTGCTTTGTTCACTGGGTCAGTTTGGATCTTCAGGGTCTGGATGCCTCTATTAGCCTAAATTATAACTTTTGTTGACTTAAGTATATTAAAAGCTCAACTTGGCCATTTATTTCGGGGGGGGGTTCATTTTAGGGAGCAGAGGGCATCTAGTTCCTCAGCTCCTTGCAGCACACCAAGGTGGAAATCGGCAACTAGCAAACCCTCTTACAGTTCCCTGTGGGATCAGGGCCCTCTAATCTTGGCTGCTTCAGAAATTTCTTAATACCTGCCAGCAGATGTTTCTTTTTTAAAAATCAGCTTTTCTAGCTGTTATTCTTGGAAGTATTGGTCTTAATAAACAGAAATGAAAGTCCTGGGGCCACTTACTTCTAAGAAGTAAAGGTTTCCAGCAGATGTTCATACAGTTTTAAGATAAGAGGTGACACAGAAAATGCTGGAAAGTTCCCTAAGGGCAATGCTCGCCATCAATATTGTGAAGTATTATTAGGCCCAGGAGGCAAGGGGCTTATGCCTCTTTGTATATTAGAATCATCTGCAATATCTCATTTAAATAGATGAGACCATCCTGTGCTGTCTTGAGTATTATACCCAAAAGAGTGAAGAAGACAGGTCTGGAATGGATGTCCACAGAGATGCAGCATTGGGGTGAGTGTGGATGGAAAGGGATCCTTTAGAGGGTTTGTAAGATGCATTAAATACTGGTCCAGATCAACTTTCACATCTTTTACACCACTGGTTACTCCATAACTGATGCATGATTTTATGCTGTTCTGTGGTGTGCATTCTTCTCAACACGGTGTTCACCGCATTACTGTGTAACATCACATTAGGAACCCCAAATTGGCTGTGATATAAGTCTTTCCAACATGGCAATCAATAAGCAGGGTAAATCAGAGCCTTGTTCTATCCAAATGACTGCTTAGTGAGTGGTGAAAAGCATACCCTTCCCAGAAATCGAGTTCAAGCTCTGCTGGTCATAGACATTGACTCAGTAATAGACACAGTGTTGAACTCTGAATGTGCTCCACAGTTTTGCTCTCTCTAAAACACCGTGACACTATATCACAGAGGCTATGAGGTTTTCTGCGCCCTACTTAAATCCACATGGCAACCAGGTCAGTCTGACCCCCTAAATCTTTGTTTTAGCTGCTATATTAAACATCCTCCCATCAGCAGAATCTGAGAGGACAGATCTTAGACTAAAAGGATTGGCAGACTTCCTGTTATTGAGAGCAGGCAGAACAGGGTGGTGAAGTCCAAGGACTGAAGCTGGCAGTGAGTACAGACTAGAAACACAGGAAAAATTCAGAGATTCTGAGCCAGGCTCTGTGGGTACAAACCGTATTCAGAAAAGTTCAACTTGCAGGATACTGGGACTCCATGGGTAGTCAGGTACCCCTGGCTGACAGCAAAGTGTCCTCCAGAAGTCACCAGATACCTACTCATGGGCCTGAGGGGTAACCCTACATTCATAGTGAGGGATTTTCAAGGCAAGGTCTGGTCTTGGAGAAGTTCTCCTTTCAGGTTCAGGCAGGTTTTTCGAACTCATGACGGGGATAAATGGGATCATACTAGGGAAGAGGCTGTTTTGTCAGAATTGTACTAGCATTCAGAATGCTAAGTGGGCCCCCAAATTCTGTAGGATGGAAAGACAGAGATACTTAGTCCTTAAAAAGGCGCTGTGCCACAGGGATCATCCAACACTGAGAGCTGAGGAAGCCACATAAGGGCACAGGGAGGCAAGGCCACTGTTGGAAGAATGGTGTGATTCTGAGATTAATCTGATCAAGAGTCAAATATAGATGAACATGAGCTTGGGACACTTTCCACGTGTACTTAAGCAGAGGTAAATACTTTCTTTTCTTTTCTCTGTTTTTTTTTTTTTTTTTTTTTTTTTTTTTTTTTTTTTTTCTATTTTGTTTTAGTAACCAGAGGTACTTTAAATGTGTCCTACAAGTGCTGCATGACACTATGCCTGGGGAGACGTGAGCAAATGTCTGCTTATGTCGGATAGAGAGTTGACAACAGGAAAGGTACATGTACCACCAATGCTCAACTTGGTGAACCAATGAGTTTGACTGAAGTTACAGGAATATGGCAGAGGTGTTGCTTATAGGAGTGTAAATGACTCAAAACACGGGTACAGTGGGAATTTGGTTTCTTTTAAAACATAGAAATGTTATATGAATGTGTTTTCTTTTAATTCCAGGAGTGGGATCTGGGGCTGCTTCAGACTGTCCACAGCAACTAACTATGATTTGCCTCATATACTTGGAAGTGCACAAATTCATAGGAGATAGTCACGTAAATAAATGCACTGCTGACACTCACCTCCTGTTTGTGCTGTTTCTTGGGAACCCTAATTTAATAGAATTGAATGTAAGAAGTTATGGAAGACATGCTGGGTCTAGAAGAGTGTATAGTAAAGGCAAGGCTGTACCTTCCGTATCTATGCAAAGAGGGGCGAGAGGAGTAGGGAAGCAAAGATGGAGGAATCGTTTCCTCTGTCCCAGGAATCCGAAGGGTAACTGGTTAAAAGATCAGATCGACAGGTGACTAGCTTAAAAAAAGACTTGGGGAGTTGTGAAGAGATATGAAAATCTTATTTTGAGCAGGACTGAAGATGGAGAGGACAGAGAAAGATATGAGATAAATTGTCTTCGTTCTTGTACCTGCTTGGATATCTTTAAACTGAACAAAGACAGCCACCTTCTCGTGTAGTTCTGTACTCAGGAAGTGGAACATAGGTCATGAGAGCTCCCTAACAGAGCAGATGTCTGCCTTCATAAAGTCATGATTACCAGTCTCAAAGAGGCCTGGGATTGCTATTAGGAATTTTGGCCAGTTCACTCTTTGGGTTCTATAGAAAGTCTATCCTTTTCAAATGTGTAAACACACCTCTCCCGTATAACATCTTTGTAAGTTAACAGTTTTGAGACAATTGTCAACTTCCACCAGGTTGTGGAAAGTAATAGAAATTGCCTGTATTTTCCTCCAGCGGTAATACCTTACAACATTATACCAAAATACCAAAAGCAGGTGCAGCAGCCTGCTCTTTCTTGACCTTGAGCAACACTAATTTGTTGAGCTGGGGAATGTTTCCAGTAAAAGATTTGTGGGATCTGTGTTGGTTTATCCTAAATGTTTAGTACAATTCACCAATGAAGATTTCTGACCTGAGTGGTGTTTTGGGGGGAGGGTAGGGGAGGGACTGATGCTTAAATGATGAATCCAAATTAAGCAATACTTGTTAAGCCATTGATCTCCTTCACATTTGACTGACTGTGAATTGTGTGTTGCGTACTTTACTGACATGTCTCACATAAGTGGCCTAATGTGTCTTGAGTTATTGGCACCATTTTTTATCGTCCTCATGTGTCAGCAGTGCCTGGAGTATGTCATTTAAATCATTTTTCAATGTTGGAAATCTCTGGTTTTGTTCTATTTTCTTGGTCAACATTTCAAGAGGTTAGTCCATGTTATTGATATCTCAAAGAACTAGATTTTTATTTCATTGGTTTTATTTAATGCTTTTTATCAAATTATATTAGTTCCTACTCTTATTTTTCCTTCTCGTTTATTGCTTTGAATTCTTGTAAGTTTTGGGATGAATACATAAGTTATAATTTCTTCCTTCCTAATGTGTCCCAATTAGCTTTATATTTTTTAGTAGTGCTTTAGATGAATTCTTCAGACTTTTTTATTTTCTAATTCAATAACTTTAAGATTTTCCTATAAAACATTTCTCTCTGATGTATGGGTACTTAGAAATTTGTTTAGTTTCTAAATGTTTGGAGATTTTTTCCTGCTAAATTTCTGAGATGGGTTTCTATTTGATTTTCATTAGCATCAAGAAATACTCTATTTGACTAACATTCTTTGGAGTATATTAAGGTTAAATTATGGCCCAGCATCTGATCTATCTTCATGTATGTTTTGTGATCACTTGAAAAGTGAATACACTTTGCAGTTGTTGGGTGATGTGTTAATGAATGTTAATTAGATCCTGTAATTGATGATGCCCTTCAGTTTCCTAAATCCTTCTTGATTTCCCCAGCTGTGCTATTGATGTTTGGGGGGAAGTGGAGACTTCAATTGTTACTGCGGATTTATCTACTTCCTCTTAAAGATTTGTTGGCTTCTGCTATTGTAAATAACTACATGTAGTTCTGTTGTTTGGTGTATAGACTCATTTAAGATCACCATAAGGTCAGGTAGGCTGACCCTGTCTGCATTTTATTATTATATTATATATATTATGCCTGTAGCAATTTTGTGTACTATAAACTATTCTTCATCTGTTACTGATATTAGTGTGTTTACTTTCTTTTAATGCCTACATAGTATGTTTTATTTTTCACTATGAATATGACTATATAATTATTCTATATTTCATATTCAGTATTTCTTTCATGTAGATTATGACAGAAGTTAATCTTCTGGTAAATTTTTATAACATAGACATTACGTTAAAAAGCTATGAGTCCAAAAATAAGAATGTGTTGAAAAGCTTTAGAAGAATGGAGGGAAGGAAGAAAGGGAAGTAGGTATATGCTTAACTTCTTTTCTTCAGGCCTCAAGCATAACCTAAACTTAAGGGAAAGAAAAAGCTATTATGTCAACACGTGTTTGTTTGTCTGCTTGTTTGCTATACCTACCTTTCCTGCCTGATGTTCCAATAGTCTGTTTTTTCCCCCATTTTGTCTACATATTGAGAACTTCCTTTACTTGGTAGTTAAAGTGGTCTAATGATAAATCCTTTTTTATTGTTTTTGTTTTTAATATAACTCTTTTGAGTTCCTCTCATATACTGGATGCCATTTTTGCTGGGTATAGAACTTAGGGGTAATGACTCTGTTCTTTCAGCACTGGAGTTTTTTCTCCTTCCTTCCTCCCTCCCTTCCTCCCTCCCTCCCTCTCTCTCTTTTCCTTCCTTCTTTCCTTCCTTCCTTCCATCCTTCCTTCCTTTCTTCCTTCCTTCCTTCCTTCCTTCCTTCTTCCTTTCTTTGCTTCAAGTTTTTATATAAGAACAATAAGAACATTTTTTTATTCAAACTGTTTCATTTTCAAACATAAGGTGTTGCTTTAACATCTTTGAAGATAACTTCTACCCCTCCAGTTTCCTACTATTAAACTATGCTCTGTGCATTCTTGTATTCTGTTCGGTTTAGGTTTTGCTCACCAGCCTACATCTATAATTTTATAAATTTTGTGATATTTTCAAAGTTTTCACCCAATATTTCTTTGAGAATTTTTCAAATGTCATCTTTATATGTTTGGCTATTCTGCTAGCATGAATGATAGATGCCTTTTGCATTTTCCCAATAATGTTTGAAGCTATGTTAATTTCTAAAGTCTATTTTATTTCATTTATTTAGGGTTGTGCAATTTCTACTGTTCTATTTTTAATCTCACAAACACTCTAATGTGCTATAGATACTATACATAGTCGTATTTTACTTTTTATCTATATTACTATATTGTTTTAGGCTTCATATTTCTACTTGGCTACAATTTATATCCCCATTTTTCTTGTGGAAACCTTTCTCCCAAGATTTTCTGTCTTCTTTTATTTTTACTTTCTGAGCTATGACCTGCTGTAGATGTCAGACTGACCTCAAACTTGCCATTTCTTACTACAGCCTCCTGAACAGCTGGGATTTCCTTCCTTTCCACCTCTTTTTCTCTTTCTTCTAATCCTTATTTTTCTTTCTTATTTTCTCCACGGTTTAGAGCATATTTTTAGTAGTTTACTGAAAGCTTGTTAAAATAATGTTTGTACTCTCTTTCAGACACATTTAACATTTTCCCTCACAATGCAGGAATCTACTGGGTATCCTAGCTCTTATGGATCAATATTAACCTGGTGTGTGTGTGTGTGTGTGTGTGTGTGTGTGTGTGTGTGTGTGTGTTTTAATCAGACACTTGGGGTTTTGGGAAGTGAGACTCTAGATCTCCTAAATTTCTCTTATAATTGGAAGATTCCATTTACTAATTCTGCTCTGACAAAACATGGGTGCTTCCTGGTTCTTGTAATCTAAAGGTTCAGATTCTCAACTTGGCCTCCAATGGCTTTCCAGACTAGGAGAATGTTCATTATTTCTGGGTAGAAATATAAGTTTCATGTATATTCTTGGCCTCATTGGCACCACGATGGTAGTCCAGACTTGTCACAGGCCCTCTAATATCCCAATAGTGGATAGGCAACATTACTCTTTTGTCTCACTGCTTGACCTTCTTTGTTAGCACCTCTGGTTAGAGAAACAGTCCATTATTTTTTTAAACTCAGCTTCCTACTTGCCTTGTCTTGGTCAGAGTGTGTAGAGGTCATGCTTCCTCCTTGATATTGTGCTATGGTTTTACATGTCTATCTAGGTTGGTGTTTTCTGACACTTAGACTTTAAGGAACATCTTATGTTGAGACCTTTTTAAAAATCTGAACTTACTGATATTCCTAGTACCTTCTTCTTCAATTTCTTCAGTCTCTCTCTCTCTCTCTCTCTCTCTCTCTCTCTCTCTCTCTCTCTCTCTCTCTCTCTCTCTCTCTCTCTGTGTGTGTGTGTGTGTGTGTGTTTAAATAAATGAGGAGTGTATCACCATGTTGTTCTTCATATCCAAGGTCCTAGCAGTCTCTTCTGTTTGATATTCTGGTTTGTTCCATTTTCCCCTTATAGTGTTCAAGGGTGTTGATGGAATAAGAAGTCTATTATGTTATATTTCTGAAAGCAAAAGTTCTTTCTCTCTTTGTTTCACTTCATATCCACATTATAGAAAAATAATGATAACAGAATCAACTTCATAAGAATGTGTTTCACTTCCCTTTGCAAATCTGTGAATAACCAGCATCAACCCCAAATCTTTCCCCATTTTTGCTTATAAGAATAACGATAGTTTCTCTCCTGAGAGCTTAGGTCACACTTCCGTCTCGATCCTAGCATCCGTCTACTTCTTTCTCAGCAGCATTAATATTCACAGCATTGGTGTCTCCATTCTCTCATATATGGATCCTTCCTGTTAACTAGATTTTCTATTAGCTTTTAATTGTGTTCAAGCTCTTTCCATTACATGAGTCCAGTCCTGGGTCCAAATTCCCTCTAGCTCTTACTGTCTCCTGTTTCATTAAAATTCTTTGAAGAAAACATTCTGACTTGCCATTTTAATTTATTCCTCAGTCATTCCAATGTAGCTCTGGTCCTGAAAAATCTCACTTCTAAGTGTCTCACTGAGTAGATGTTTTTCCAGAAGGCTTTGTTCTTGACCTTGAGGGAGCTCTGATGGACACGTTCTCCTCCTCAGATCATCTTTGCCTCTGGCTTCCGTATGATGACACACGCTTCCTTTCCTCACACTTCTCCTGATGTGTCTCCTGTCTATTTCCTGAACACTTTCCCTTGATGCTCGACCATTCACAGACCCAAGTCTCTGTGCACCCAACCGGGTAGTCTCACCAGCAGCGCAGCTTCAGTGTCCTCTGAGTGCAGCCAGTCAGCACACACTGATACGCTGCCTCCTCCATCTTCCAGACGGTTAGTGAATAGCTAGGTCCTCTTGGAGGGTGGGAGCCTTCCTAACACTTTCTAGGCTGTTCTTAATACACATTACCTTCTCCCGTTCTCTGAATTATTAGCAAGCCCCCCTATAAAAGCAACAAACCTGGGTAGGAATTTGATACAATGTCCTTCTTTTATTTTCCTTTATTTTTATCACACCCCTGTGTCCTGTTGCTTCTACTTTGTACATGATTGACCAATCTAGCCACAGTCTTCAGACTCCCTACTCTTATATTAACCCACAAAATATCACTCCTACTATGACATAGATATGGTCATAGCTGCCCAAACACTCCCCTACTACTATTTTCACTTAAACTAGCTGATAACTGTGCTGTAGCCAGAGTGATTTTTTTTTTCAAAATTCGGATTTGGCAATCTCCCTCTCTTGTTGTCTGTCTGTCCTCTGTATGTATTCCTCTCTGTGTATCTCATCATATTAGCTTCCAGAACTCTCTCAGTATCTTACCACTGCTTCTGGGATGGACAGAGACATAACTTCTTTATATGGTATAGGCTCTGTATGGACTGCTTTCCTCCTAGTTACAGTCTCATTTTGCACAATTTCATATCATTTTCTGCTTTAGTCACACTGGCTTTTCAGTGACAACTATATTTTATAATGTCTTTATCCCTGGGATTTTGGCTACAGAATTCTGCATAAGGTTAATCATTTTAAAAAATTTTTTATCCTAATACATTTCTTAACTCGATTGACTTTTCCTGATATGTGTGCCGTTTTTTTAACCTAGCTGATTCTGAGTGTATACCTATCCTTGCCTCTACATGAGATGTTAGGAGCTTTGAGGACAAGATCTATAATAGATTATATCTCCTTCTACTCTCTATGTATGACAGAATCATTATGGTTATCTGGGACACCTATGATGTCCCTTGAATGAGTCACTACAGCTGCAATAATTTTTCTTAAGTGGGTGGGATTTCATATAAATATTTGGAAGTAAATGAGTGAGATTTTTTCCAATAGGAGTTATTTCTTTTCAGCTGGGTATAAATGTGAACTTCTCCACCTGTGCCCAAGTTTCCAAAATAATGACATTGAGACTGAATTATTTCTGAACAAATGTCTAGGCTATAAGTTACGGCTTGTTTCCTGACTAGCTCATAGTGTAATTAACCCACTTAGTCTTTTCGATGAGTGAGACCTGGCTGGTTACCTCGTTTCGGTTTCATTGTCTCTCTCCATCAGTGTTTGGGGTGAATCCTCTTTCTCAACCCAACTCTATCACAGAATCCTCTCACCCTGCTTGAGCTCCCGCCTATTTCCTGCCTAAGCTAATAAGCCAACAGCATTTTATTAACAGGTGACATTTCCAAACAGTGTCCAGAATATTCTCTGTATGTATATGGAGGTAATTGATTGATAAAAATTGTAATTTCATTCTTAAATTTCCATTTCAAGACACTTGATCAATCCTAAAAGATTGTCAGCACCTAGGCTTAGGAAGAGGCAGTGGACTTAATATTGACATGAAATTCTTCCAACTTAAGTGCAAATATCTAGTGTTTAGTTAAAATCAGGCCTTGAAAACAAGAAATAATAATTTTTGTTTCATTAGCCTACTTGTGGCCATGGTTTGAACCTGATTTGAGTTGTTTCCTAATAGGACTTACACCGGAGACTTGGTCCCCAGTGTGCCACCAGTAAGAATCAATGGAGGTGAATGAGACGGGCCATAGAAGGTGACGTTTAGAAGGGAACTGCCTTAGGGAGGTAATAGCACTGATCTCCAGGAGTGAGTGAGTCTTTGCAAGAGTCTATTGTCCTAAAGAGAGGTCACACCACTCGTTTGATCTCTTCTGCAGTCAACCAATGTATTTCCAACTGTTTACTATGTCATTACACAGCCAGGATGCTATCTTGAGAAACCAAACAAACAGAGTGCTCCTTCTTGGACTTCGAGCCTGTGAAATTCTGAACAAACAAATAAATAACCTTTCTTTTCTTTATAAACTACTCACCCTCAGGTATTCTGTTGGAGTAACTTAAAGCAGACTAGTACAGATAATGTTTGCATTTATATGCAGCCCCAAACCTGTTCAGAAGATGAGAACAACTAGAGTAAGGAAAAATAGAAAGTTGTAGAAAGATCTTGGTTGCCCATCCAAGACTGAGTATAGCCCGGGGAAATGAGAAAATGGTCAGAGAGGACCCTGAAATCACCCACAATGAATAGTATATAACCACAGAACTCAAGGGAAGGGACATGTCTAAGAAAAGATCAGGAAAAGTACCTATGGGAACTTCAAGTATTGGTTAAGGTCAGGAATCAATGGGGGAAGGGGGCTTTCTAATGCGCCATGGAAATTGATGAGGAATACAGCAAAGACCTATTTACTATAATCTATGGTTACAAAAGGAACTTCCTGACAAGATAGACCCGGGCCTTTTGACTAAGTGTGTGTATTGGGTCCTGTTGAAAACCAGGATTCTTGAAATCTAGCTAATAGGTGGAGACAGAATGAGGCTACAGGGATTTTTCAGAGGAGAGCTGAAGTTCATGTTTAATGATTTCAATTTTCTTATGACATAGACCACTTATCCATCAACAGAGAGAGCGAGCGAGCAAGAATAAGGTGAAGTCCTGGTGGTAGGCTGACAACTAAAACAGGGCTAGGTGACCTCAATGATGGGGATAGGAAAGATTGACTGCCGAAACAAGGCAGGGTATTTTTGATTGAGGCAGGTAGCTCCAGGCAGACTGACTTCAAATACGTATAGTGGAATTTTTTTTCCACAGCAGCCTTTGCATTCCCAGGACAGTGGGAAAAGCAGGTGGTTATTCTAATGCAGGCCTGGACATCATTAGAACCAGGACAGGAAAAAAAAAGATTAAGGAATCCGGGGAATTGAGGGAATTGGTAAACATGTAGTTAAAATGATTGACAACAGCAACTGAAGGTTGCCAAGGAGAAACTGAAGCTGGGAGTCAGTTGACAGGCTGGAAGGATCAAGAAGGTAAAAAATCTTCTCTCTAGATGCTTTACCTCAGCTTGGCTTTACCCAGGCTGGTGATGGGAAAAACTTTAGTCAGACATCGAGAGGTTAAACCCGAGATTACAAAAAGAGAAGTGAAAATGTGAAACTGATAAAAATAATGTACTCTGGTGTGAGACACACCTGTGTGTGAGCCTTGTCTCTTAGTTATGAGCTGTGTGAACTTGGAGCTCAATTACTTAATCTGTAAAGTAGAGATAATAATAGCGCCTGTGTCAAAAGCTTGTGGTGAGACTTAAATGGGATAATGCATGAAAAGCACTTAGCATAGTCTAGAATAGAGCAAGCTCCTCGGGAGTGGGTGGGTATTTATACACTGACTTTTGTGATGATCATGATATGACCTCAGGGTGTGGCAGCATGTGGAAGTGGCTGGAAACCTGCAAAGGTGCAGGCTTTTGGAGTGCAGACAGCTTGAGAGTGAGCCTGGAGGATATGGAGGACCATACATGTGGCCGTGTTAGTAGATATGACGTGTACTTTCTGTCTTTATTACTGAGCCAGCAGTTGGACGATTAGGGTGGAGATACTGATCTTGGTGTGTGCCTTCCTTCTTAAGGCTCCTAGTAAAGGGAGCCCAAGGTTCAACCCAAAGGAGAGTCTTCCCACAATTAAAGCACCTAAAATCAGCTTTGACCATAGTAAATCTCTGTATGTCACAGGACATCACTTGCAGAAAAGTCTCCCAAGGTTATAATAATGAAACCTTTTCATTGTCTGTTTTTTCCCCGTATAAATAGTTGTTAGTTAGCCAAATTGTGAGACAACAGAAGAGGCCAGTAAATAGCTTTTCCCTTTGCTTATTTTAAACATTGGCTTACTTAGAGTCAAGCCGTATTGATTATTGAAAAAGCACTATTCAGTTGATACTCGAGGATGCATTCAGCACAGGACAGGCAGTCAGTGAGGACCTTGGTGAGATGGAAGCTGACGCTCTGTGCTCCCCAGATGCACAGAAGGTGAGAGACTCCAGCCCTAGAAAAGGGCATTCAAGCTGCCACTATGGCTCCCACCATGCCCATACCCACAGGGTTCCTTAAGCCTCCTAGAAATCTATGAAAACCCATGAGCCTCTGTTTCTAAACACAATCTGTAAAGCACGGGGATGAAAATGCACAGTTCTCAGTTTCAGAGAACAAAGGAAGTTAGCCATTATTAATCAGGTCCCACTTAGCCAATACTAGCCTAAATTGTCACCAACAGCAAACTGGCTAATTATTCCTGTCCCAAGGCAAAGAGAATTAGACACCAAAAGTAAATGTCCTGTCTATACTACAAACACAGCTATTAGAGAATCTAAGTGCTGCCTCCCAAGCTTTTTTGAATAGTGTGTGTGTGTGTGTGTGTGTGTGTGTGTCTTTGTTCCTCCAAAACTGTTTTGGTACTGATTAAAAAATCTGAACAAAGTACCAAAAGGATTAGTTATTTTTACCTTAAGAGACAGACTCTGTGTACTACATCCTAGGCTAAGGTGAATCTTTAGCTTCAGAGTATTGGGTGTTTAGCATCTTAGGACCTGCTGGGGATGTGATGATTACATATCACTGTGGCAGATGGATTTTCTGCACCCTAGACACTCCAATGATAAAATTCCACAGAAGCAATAATAAACCCCATAGAGGTATTGAAGAGGTGGCTCAACAGCTAAAATCCCACATTCTGCATCTGCAGGGTCACTTCCTAGACTGACATGGCTGCTCACAACTATGTATAGGATACACTTTAAGGATTAAGCAGTATTTCACTGTGTATGAATATGATGTTGTGTATGCTTTGTCTTATACTTTCTTGAGAATTTCATAGCTGTATGCAATGAAATGTGCCTATAGGCCTGTCTTTGGTGCATCTCTTTGATTAGTGATTAGTAAGGGTGGGCACAGATCACTGGAGGTGGTGCTATTTTTGGGCAGGTGGGTCCTGCATGGTATAAGAACACAGGCAAACCTGTAAGCAGCACTCCTCCATGGCTTCTGCTTCCATTTCTGCCTCGAGTTCCTGCTCTGACTTCCTTTGTGTTTAGACTGTGATCTGGAAATGCAAGTGAAATAAACCCTTTCCTCCCCAAGTTGTCTTTAATCATGACGCTCTATCACAGCAATACTAAGAATCTCTGGGCCTCCACCATCAATTTTCCTCTTCCAACTTTTCTCATACCACCCCCAAAGGGTCTCCCTTCATGTTTTATTTTATTTCATTTTTTTTTTTTTTTGGTTTTATTTATAACCCACTAACTTCAATTAGTGTTGGCTCTGTATTTGTGGCTGTGGGCCATACATTAGGGCATGTGAAACCTACCAAGGGCACACCTCAAACATGAATAATTCTACTGCCTACAACAGTTATCAACTACCAGTGACACCTCAGTAAGGGGTGGGGGGTCTAGTAGAGCCTCTCTTCTATTTATGTGGAAAATTTTGGGTGGCTTGATCTTGCACCAATCTTGTGCTGGTGAATCCAGCTGGTATGAGTTCACACTAAGACATGCTATGAGCCATGTCATGTTCAGAAGATATCATTTTACCATAGTCCTCCTCATCCTCCAAAGCTTACATCTTAGTGCTACAACTTCCGTTAAGTTTTGGCAAGGGGGTAAGGGTTTGATAAGGATCTTCCATTTAAGGATGAACATTCAGCCTCAGACTTTCAACATTTTGACCAGATATGCATCTCTCCATTGACTACTACCCATTACAAAGAGAGGTTTCTCTGGCAAAGGCTGAGAGCAACTCTAGACTATGGATATAAACAATTTGACAGCATTACCATTGAGCAAAATACCAACAGTGGATTCTACTCTATGGTCAATGATTTCCCCAACCATGAATTTTGAGTAACATTATATGTACCCAATATGAACTTCCTTCTTATAAAGCAGGCTCAAATCTATTAACATTTGGTTAATAGTTACTCCATAACACTTATTATATTTGGATTATGTATGTATATATATTCACATACATACAGTCTACATTTTCTCTCTTATTACTCATTAATTTTATCTTAACAATATGTGCATGTGTATGCATATGCACATGTCTATACAGAGGCCAGAGTTTGATGTTTGCTATTTTTTTTCCTTTATCATTCTCCATCTTACACTGTTTAGATAGAGTCTCTAACTGAACTTGCCATATTATCTAGGCTAATTGGAAAACAAGTCTCCTATATCTGCCTGTCTCCATTTCCTGCTGGAATTGGGGTTGTCACATGCTGCCATGTCAAACTTTTATATGGTGTTGGAGATCCAAATTTAGATATTTGCATTTATGCAACAAATGATCTACTGATCAAACCCAGATCTCCAGCAACAGTAATCTTAATAAATGTAAAGGGCCGTGTTTTAACATCAAAGAACAAGGTCTATCAACCTCAAATTAAATGAAGATTGGCACATAGCAGTCTTCCATCTGTCTTCCTCTCCGACTTAATCTGTAATAAGCTGAGGTGACAGATGAGGCCCAGAGAAGACACAGTCACAACACTGAGTCAGAAGGTAGGAATGTCCTGAGACTCTACACAGAACATTTTCATTGGAGGAGTGAGCAGAGTCAATGTGATGCCCTGTCCCCCAGAAAGAAACATTAAGTACAAATGAAGCCCAGTTACATGCAGGGATGGGAATTTCGTTTTACCCTGATTTGTCCTGAGATTAGTACTCAAAATCCTGACTGTGGTAAATCCTTCATTATGAAATTGTGAATGGCATGGCATGTCACGCTAGTTTTCTGAGAGACTTGGGGTGGGTCAGGAGAGAGGACAGGACAAGTAATTGCTTCTGACTCTAGTCAATGTTCTCAGCATCCTCAGCTAAGAAGAGGGAGGGATTCCTGTCTTCTGTGTTTGCCATGAGTTAAAAGAGTAACAAACCTTAGAGGAAGAGGGACAGGGAACTTAAATCACGGGGTATTTGTTTTCTCTGAAACCCCCTTTTATAGAGCATCTTCTTTAGCACTCATTTGCCATAATTTTATTATTTTCCCTGATTTGAGGGAAAACCTGATTATGAAGAAACGTTTGTTCAAAGTTAGATGGCTGCAAAGCAGAGTGCATGTTGTTGGGGCAATGGGTTAAACAAAGCTGAATGAATTATCTTGCCAATGAACCTGTGAAAAACAGAACTGTAGCTGTTTTCTTCTAATTGAAACACTCTCTTCCTTGGAGCGCAAAGAAGCTCACAAGACTTATAAAATCTGCAACACTCAGAAGCCTGGGAAGTTACAAAAGGTAGGAGGTAGGAGGTAGAAGGAGGGAGGGAGGAGGGAAGTGGGAGGTAGGAGGGAAGTGGGAGGTAGGAGGGAGGAAGTGTGAGGTAGGAGGGAGGAAGAGGGAGGTAGGAGGTAGAAGGAAGGAGGGAGGAGGGAGGGAGAAGGGAGGAGGGAAGTGGGAATTGGGAGGGAGGAAGAGGGAGGAAGGATCAGGGAGGAGGGAGGAGGCTAGTCTGTCCAAGGTCACATAGCAGTAAAGTACTTGTGGAGAAGAAGACATTTTGGTGGAATTGCCTAGGAATTATGCAGAAAGTTCCTGGATGTAGCTTCTCTAAAGTGTTGCTTATGCACTGATGCACTACTTGGTGACGCCAATTTGCTTTTAAGTCACCGATGCTCCTGTGGGTGACTGCAATAAATTTGATGGTCCAGCAAACTATATTTGCATGTTCTTGTCCTTGCCCTTTGGTCTCTTATCAATACCGTATTTGGGGTGAACAGATATTTGTTCATGTGCCTCTAGGAAAAGCTATTTAATGGTACCCTTTTATCATAAAAAAGTAAGAATGACTGGTGCTTTGGTTGGATGCATTTGAGCTACAGAATGCAGAATGAATCTCAGAAGAGCTGACCTGTTTGACTTCCATTTTATTTTAGCTTTTAAGAAAGAAAATAACTACCCTTGAATTTATGTTGAGGAGAGAGCTGGCCAAACATCCAAAGCAAACAAGGCAGAGATAAAATGAAATACAATCCACTGTAGCCATGTCCATCGTGCTGACCCAAGATTATTTCCTCTTCTCTGAAAGGAGACAATTGGATCAGAAAAGAGAAAGTGCCTCTGGGTGTGAAATGTGTTTTGTTGAAGTTATTGGGAAAGTGGGGGTGAGGGCATCACATATGATTTCCTGTCTACTGCAGGGTAGAAACCTACCTCCCATCCCTGAAACAAATAAGCCACTCCTAATGTCTGCAAGGGAAGTCCTTGCCAGAACACCCTATGGGAAGTGCTAAGCAGAGCCCATGAGAGAACCATGAAAAGGGCTTTGGAAATGTACAGGATCTGCTGCTGTCATCTTGTCCTGATGAAGGACGTCCCAGCTAGACGGGCCTAGATACTTAGCACTCCCTCATTCCATAGGACACCTCAGAGAGAGCGAATAATTTGAAGATCCTGTTTTCAAAATAATAATGTTTAGTGCCTATCATTTGTTTTCATTTTTTTTCCAGAAAAAAAATAAAAAGGGAAGTACTTAGGAAATAATGGCTAATACAGGTAGAATAAAAAACCCTCAAATTTTTAAATTTAAAATTAGTCAATCAAGTGTAAGCAATATATGGAAAGCTTTTAGGTAATATACTTTTGTGGAGAAAAGCAGAGAATTTCTCACATAAATACAAAGTAACAATTTACTACCCAATTATTTACCACTTAAAGGGAGAAAAAAATGAATGTGATAATCACACTAATCACATAGACACAACTTGAAGATCATATCTGTCTCAGTGTTTTATGAAGGTTATAATATTGTCAGAGAAATATTAAGACAAATTAATTATATATTGATCATGCATAAATATATTTATTATTTATCAAATAAGATACTTATTAATACTTAATTTTTTATCTTAATCTAACGAAATTTTTATCTTAGGTGACATCAAAGGTCATGTTTAACTAAAATGTAAATGATTAGGAATGTGTTAAAAAGCATCGCAACTAAAAAATCAGAAAAGTTTAAGATATTGATAATCTGCAAGATCTAGACTCCAAGAAGAAAACCGATTGGATGTAGTGTATGATGTGTCTCTAATGTAAACTCTGGTGAAATCAGAGGCAGAAAGATTTCAAATTCAGGTCAGCCTAGGATACCCAATGAGACAATGTCTCAAAGAGGATAGATGAATAGATACCAAGACTACTATTGTAAATGTAAAAGGATGGTAGGCACACAAACAAGCAAAGCAATGCACACACCTTAGCCTCATTCTAATTTATAAGAAATAAATAAGAAACAAATCAATCCTCAATAGAGACATCTTGAAGAAACTCAGCTAAAATTATATAAAATAAATGCTAGTTATTATTGTGTGATTATTTGATCTGTATTATATTGAAGAAATTTTTAACTCAGAGTGAAACTATAACACCAAATATGAGATATACCACTTGCTTCGAAATGTCATGAATTAAAGCACACATGAAGCTAATTTTGCAAAGATGCTGATCACTACTGATTTCCTCTCATAGTTTCTAGATGTTTGCAGACTTGAAACCCACAACTTGTGGAATTACATTTTTTCCTAAAATGGAGTAATTGGTTGTAGGTCATTGTTATTGCTGGAATATTAAGAAATGAGTTGCTGGGGAGCTGGCTCAGTGGCGAAGAGCACCAGTTCCTCTTGCAAAGGACTAGGGCTTGGTTTGAGCAGCCACATGGTAGCTCACAACTATCAGTAACCCCATTTCTATGAAATCTTATGTACTCTCTCTTCTGGTTCAGGTACCAGGTACATGCATAGCACACATACATGCTTGTAGGCAAACACTCATACACATAAAATAAAAATACTTTTAACAAGATGGAAGAAATGGTCCTGAAGGAATGCACAAGACAAGGTTTCAGATTGTGAAAGAGGTAACAAACTCTTTGCAATGAGTAGAATCATGAGATAAGCTGGGTAGTTGCTGAATATTTTGTCTGGGGAATGTTCTGTATTGATGAGAGGTCCATGTTCTGACTATAGGAAAAGAGCAGGGTCATTGGAAGCTAGAAGACCAAAGAAAATATGGAGTCACAGACATAAGACAGATTTTATTCACCAGTACACAGGTTTCTAGGCAAGCTGATACCTTTAGGAACATATGAGCTTACACATCAAGCAGACATAGGCTCATAGCAGATAGCCTAGAAATCTTTAGGAAGCCAAGTACAGGCAGGCTGGTAAACCAAAGGCCTCTAACCTCAAGGCTGTGTTTACACAGAATCATGTATAAGAGCTTTTCAGAAAAAATTATATAACACATTACATTACTGTTTATTGATAGGTTCCATAGACATCTAGTGTAGGCCATTTTGTGCTGACTTCTGCCCCTTGGAGGTCCAGCATTAACCATCTTGGCCCATGTTAGATAACTCTACCAGCACCAGGTTATCAAAACATAAACTGGCCTTTATGTTCCTTTGTTCTCTGTAGCCCCCATGCAGAAAGTAGAGAAAAGAAAGCTTGGTGCCTCAGAGAAACAGAAGTGGCAGAAATTGGGAGTTCTAAAAGGCTCGAGAGGCTGGACAGTTCAGGGTAGGGTATCAATGGAAAGAGAATTAGGCCAAGAGAAACCTTTAAAAAGATCCTGGCCTCCTATGGTTTGAGCTCAACACTAATCAGAAACCTCATGTAGCAGGCAATGCCGTTGGGAGACTATGAGTTGAATAGAGGTTCCTAAGGATACATAATGGCCAGAGTCACAGGTGGTTCAAAGAGTTTGGCTGAGTTGACCTTGATGAACATCCTGGGTCCTCAGCAGGTCACTCAACAAACCAAAGGATTATTCTTTATATATTGGATGAATCTATCATACCATATGCACTCTGACAAGCTGTGAGTGACAGGATTGTGACAGAGATAAGAGACAAAAGAGTCAGAGGGGGGCAAGATAGCAAGGAAGACCCCAAAACAGCTAAAGCAAAGTGTGTATCACAGAGAGGAAGGATAATTTGAATGACAGCTGACTTGTCCAAAGAACCAAGAAACTCAAGATAGAGTGTATTTTTCAAAAGCTGAATTTTCAAGAAGAGTTCCAGGCAGATAATTAAGTTAAATTCAAAATATACCCTAGTAACCTTTGGCTGACTGGGGCTCTGCCCCAGATAGCTTCGTCATCTAGACACAGCCTAGAGTCACTTGAAAAAGAAACCTCAGTTAAGGGATTATGAAGATGAGACTGGATGAAGGCATGTCTGCAGGAGAGTTATCTTGATAGTTAACTGAGGTAGAAGAATTTAGCCCACTATGGGCAGGACTATTCCTATGTAGGCTGTAAGAAAGCCAGCTAAGTATGAGCTTGAGATTGTGAGTCATCTGGCCAACAGTGTTTCCCCATGGTTTCTGTTTGACTTCCTGCCCTGACTTCACTCAGTAATAGACTGGAAGAGAAAAATGGAACCAGTCCCCCCCCCCCCTTAACTTGCTTTGGGTCAGTGTGTATTAACCTAGCAATGGTAAGGAAATCAGGGTTGAGTCCTGTATGACATTCTGTGTTCCAGGACAAATCATGCACTCTTCTGAGGTCCTTGCCCACATGTGTTTCTGTTTCAAACTTGAAGATAAATAGTTGCTATGAGGCAGATTAGATCTATTCACCTCTCCTGAAGGGAATGTGAAAGGAACTGAAGAGTTAAACAGTTAGTGCTCTCACCCCACATTGTAAGCAACTCTCTTAATGAGAGAGAGACAGGGGGTAGGGTGGGGAGGGAGAAGATGCAAGCCATGAGCATGTGGAGGGGGAGAGAATGGGAGAGAGAGAGAGAGAGAGAGAGAGAGTAAGAAATGAAAGGACAGAGAGCAGGAAGGCAAGAGAGCAAGACAGAGCAGAGGGTTGAGCAGCCCCCTTTATAGTGAGTCCTGTATACCTGGCTGTTGCCAGGTAACTGTGGGGTGGAGCTTAGACAAAATGCTTACAGACAGTGGAAGTGACTACTGGCTGGTACTCTGGAAGTGCTATGGATCTGAGTCAACAGAGGCGATGAGAGCTGGAGAGGAGATGAAGATAAAAGTAGGTCCCATCTGCTCAAGGAGTTCCAAGGAGCTGTCAAGCCATGAGGGTCGAGGGCCTGAGGTAGCCTAAGCCTGAGAGCTGTAGCTCTCCCCATTTACCTCTCATTGTCTCAGTACCCAAGGCATGGTTAAGAGTTGTATAGTATTAACATTTCCCTCTTGGAGTCTGATATATTTTGGGGGTGGGTTTTTTTTGTTTGTTTCTTTGTTTTGACCAATGAGGCTTGAACTCAGGATTTGTGCCTTTCGGGCAAGAATTCTATCACTAAATGACATCTTCAACTAGATTTTACATTTGTTTATTCACTTATGTACTGACTTCTTTTTTTTCAGACAGTCTTATGTATGCTAAAGGCCTTTGATCATCTGATCCACATGACTTCACCTCCAGAGCTTGTGGGATAAGTATGAGGCACTGTATGTGTTGTATGCAGTGCTGGGTTTAGAACCCAGGGCATCATGCATGCTATGCAAGTGCTTTAGCAGCCAAGTTATATCTCAACCCTTCCTTGTTTTTTTTTTTTTTTTAAATTGGTTATTTTATTTATTTGTACTTCAAATGTTATCCCCTTTCCCAGTTTCCTCTTTGGAATCCCCCTATCCCATCTCCCCTTCTCCTACTTCTGTGAGGGTGCTCCCTACCCACTCATTCCTGCTTTACCACCTTAGCATTTCTCTGCAATGGGGTCATTGAGCCTCCAAAGAACCAAGGGCCTCCATCCTATTAATGCCAGACAAGGCCATCCTCTGCTATATATACATCAGCAGCCATGGGTCCCTCCCTGTGTACTGTATGGTTGGTGCTTTAGTTTCTGGGAGCTCTGGGAGGTTCGGTTGGCTTATATTGTTGTACTTCATAGGATTTCAAACCCCTTCAGCTCCTTCAGTCATTCCCCCAACTCCTCCATTGGGGTCCCCCTACTCAGTAGGATAGTTGTCAACCCTTGTTTTTAATGTTGATTATTCTTGAAGAAAAAATGATTAGTTTTTCTTTGTATATAATTGTTCTCACCAAATAGTGAATCTTTTTTCCCCAGTCTTTATCTCTTTTACCTTTTTTCTCCTTTTCTCTTTTCCTAGCATATTTTGACCTTCATGTTATTAGAGAAAAACAGTCAGTACTTCACCATGAAGTATGATGTAAGCTACAGTGGGAGTTTTGGGTTGTGGTTTAATTTAGTAAACATCACTTTTTTTTTTTTTCAGATGAGAAATCTTTTTTGCATTTCTGCTTTCCTGAGTTATTATCATGCACAGGTTGTAAATTTAATCAACAACAGTTTTCTGCATTTAGTGAGATGCTGATATTTTTTTCCTTCCTAACCCGTTTGATATGTTGAGTTATATCCCTTACTTTCAAGTGTTACAATATTCTTGCATCCCTGAGATCAATTGAACTTAGTAATGATTTATTACCTATTTTTATTTATACCTCAAAGAGATCCACTAATATTTTATTAAGGATTTTATGCTCATGTTCATGAGAACTATTGATTGCTAACTATTTTTCTTTAAATGTGTCCTGTCGGGTATTAGCGCTGGTTTTTTTTCAGTTAT
The DNA here is from genome assembly GCF_963924665.1 of Micromys minutus. Lineage (NCBI taxonomy): Eukaryota > Metazoa > Chordata > Mammalia > Rodentia > Muridae > Micromys > Micromys minutus. The sequence goes on along the minus strand of NC_137981.1, from coordinate 24,414,704 downwards.
GTAAAATATGCTGTGAATGCACCTATTCCCGTTCTACCTTCATAAAGCTTGTGTGAGGTTTGCACCATTGACTTCTAAAGTTTCATGGAAATTTTGTTGAACCCAAAACTTTCCTTCTGAAATGTTTCTTATTGTGAATAAATATTGGCACTTTAAAAATTAGACTTATTATTATATTGGTAGTAGAAAGTTTTGACTTTTTGAGAGGGTACTTATTTAATTAAGGTTGAGCCCATTTACTATCAGAACACCCTTCATATTTCCTTATTATCATCTTATGAAGCTACATTATTATTGCCTTCCCTTTAAGCCTTTACCTCTCTTGCAATATTTTTGACCAATTTTATTACTGTTTGTAAATTTCTGAAATATCTCTTCCCCCTTATTCCATTATATTTTATTTCAATGATTGCAAACCTTTCCTACTAATTTGTTAGGCAATTTGCTTGCTCCATCCATATGTTTCTTTGAATGGAAATGAAGAGAATTGATATGAGACTTCTTTTTTCCTCATGTGAGTTAAGTCACTCCAAAGACTTTTGCTGTCTCTTAATTCTGTTTCTTGTTGCTGCAGTAAAGTACCCTGAAAACAGTCATTTGAAAAAGAACGCATTTGCTTTGGCTCACATTTCAGATCACACTTTCTGATTAGTCTATCACTGTGGTGTGGTGGGAAGGGACAGACCATGGTAACAGCTGGAGGTGGCTGGACTTCTAATGACTTCAGTCTAGAAGCAGGAGGAGCAGGAAGAATGTAATGAATGCAAAATTGTATGGGGCTGTACTTTAATAAGGACATAGTTTTCATTACCGAAAAAAAAACCCTATATTTTCTTTGTTCTGTCCATTTTAATGAATCCTTACTTTTGTTCCAATAATTTATTTCACCTAACGCTTCAAATGTGTTGCCTGAAAGTTGATCACACAATTTTTAGTTTTAAATTTCATATTCCCTTTTTCATTTCTGAGTTTTAGAATATGTTCCTTCCTATCTATCTTCATGACTATTAAAAACTTTAACGATTTTAATTTCACATGAGCAAATAATCATATTTCTTCCTCTCTGGTTGATCACTAGGCATTGGCTTTGCCCAGTTCTTGCATTGCTTTGCTACTCAGGGGCACTTCTAAGAAACTGAAGCAAAGCTGGAACGTGAGCAAACCATTTGCTCTTTAACATGCCTGTTCTGTTTTGCCCTTTGACACTCACTGTCTATCATTTAGGATAAAATGTGTTGCTATGATCACTGTCGCTCTTTATTCCCACTCTTGTGACTTGTCTTCCTTTCCTTCATGTTTTCTTACCTTTTCCTTTAGTGCCTTCTCCCTCTCCTGCAGGATTAGGCGTTGTTTTATGTCAGTGTGTCTTCAGCAGAGAATGTCTATCTACAAACATCGTGCACACCCTACTTTGTATAATAGGAATCTGGTTTGCTTTGCATTTAGTTTTGCTAAACAGCCAGAAAGTTCTATCAATTTAGAAGTGGATTTTACATGTTCTGAAATTTATGAACTATTTTTTCCTGTATAAGCAGGGAATTTTGACATCTTTCCCATGCACAAAAAGGCTGATGAGTTTAATTTCCATAGGAGTTGTGTAAGCCACTTTACCTCATTCTTCCAATGCCCTCAGAAAAGCATTCTTACGCTGCTCTTCTCGGGTCCTGTCCTGAGGGTGTGAGAAGTATTCTCTTCATCTTGCTCCTTGTGCATAATTCTTCCACAACTCTGACACTGGCTTCAGTTCACCCTCCTCCCTGATTAATTTTGGCTCACTGCTAAGTATTTGAGGCAGCACCCAGACTTTCAAGGTTTGACCTACCATGATTCTATTATAGTACGTTTCTACATCAACAGTTATCAAGCTCATTCTCCCACTTAATTTCCTTATGTTTGCATTTCCTTTGTTCTGAAACCCTGCAAGAGACAGAGATTTCTGCAAGTACCTACCATCCTGCTTTCATCATTTGGAGCTTCTTTTCTACAAGTCAGACTGGGGTCTAGTTTGGGCATTTCAAAGGATGTATCAAGGATGGCAATACTCTTTTTGGTTACTTCAAAAATATAGCAATGACTTTGCATGATCAGAAAGTGAGACAAATCAGATGAACTATGTTACATAAACTTTATGCTGGTTAAAAGATAGCCAGTACAGAAAGTACAACCTACGAGTCATCATGGAGATCCAATAAGTCTTAGCAAAGAATGTGCTTGTGGGGTTAAGTATAAATAAACTGGGGCACAAAACTTTCTTTTCTTTATGATGCAAATGCATGAAAGAGCTGAGACAGAAATAAGTCCACACTGAGAAAAAAATTAAGGCCATCAGCATGTATTGGGTTTTAGTGAATCTGGCTCCACTCACCCCTAAATTAGAGTGTCCCAAAGTCTGCAATTAAAAGCTACAACTGAACAGTGGCTGAACACTGATTCATTAGCAGAGAGCTCCAAACACTCAACAAAACACCTAAATTATAGACCTCAGCAGTTTGTGCAGCTTCCTTGATTTTCACAAGCCAATGTTTTTAAAGGGTATGTGTGTATTCAGGGTTTGAATTGTTGTGCATTTATTTATATTAATCTTGTAACACACATATAAAAATACACATTAATACAATATAATCATTCAACCATCAACTACAAAATCCTTTAAGGCCTTTCTTTCTTTCTCTTTCTTTCTTTCTTTCTTTCTTTCTTTCTTTCTTCCTTCCTTCCTTCCTTTCTTCCTTCTTTTCTTTCTTTCTTTCTTTCTTCTTTCTTTCCTTCCTTCCTTCCTTTCTTTTTTCTTCATATCTTTTTTCTTTCTTTCTTTCTTCCTTCCTTCTTTCTTTCTCTCTCTTTCTTTCTTTCTTTCTTTCTTTCTTTCTTTCTTTCTTTCTTTCTTTCTTTCTTTCTTTCTTCCAATGCATTCCTAATTCCAATTTTATCAAACCACAGTAATCTTAATGTGTAAACTCTGCATGTATTAATTATGAATTTTATTGAAATTAAAGTATAATTATATAATTTCTTCTTCCCCTTTCCTCCTCCAGACCTTTCCATGTATCAGCTTACTTACTAGAGAAGCTGAGAAGCTGCTTATGCCACTTTAAGAGCAAAGGGCTTTAAGACAGGGCAGTCCCCTGCTTGCTGTCAGTTTGATACAGGCAGGGATAGGGCTTCTCCAACAGAGCTAGAGACTTAGATGCAGGTACTCCAAGGGCAGCACAGCTCCAGTTTATCAGTTTTTGCTATCTCAATTCAGATGGCTTATTTTTCCTGAAAAAAAAAAATCACTGAAAGAAGTTAAAACTAAGTCAAGGGGTGAAGTCCAGTGGATCATATTTGGCCCATTTTTCTGAATGAAACACAGAGCATGAGTCAAGTAACTAAACAGAACTACAGGTATAAATAGACTGACCTGGACACACTAGCATGCTAAGGCCAATCAATAGAGTTGAGGAGAGTAGGTCAGTGAAAGAAGCTCTCAGAGGGACAGCCAGCGCCAGAGGAAGACCATTCAAATTCACTGAGATTAGAAAGATTCCCAGGAATGAGGAGAAAGTTACAGAAGAGGAAGGAGGAGGAGGAGGAGGAGGAGGAAGAGGAGGAGGAGGAAAAAAACACAGATAAAATCTAGTTTAAAGTTAGTCGCAGCTGGACATTGGAGCTCTCAGTTGAGAGTCCCAATATAATTCAAGTCTCAAGGGGTGGTTGTGCTATGTCCCCCTCCCCAGCCAAGAGAAGAAGAGCATCCCCTGTTTCCTGATATCAGCAAGTGTTTTGTCCAACTTGTTTTCTTTGTCATCCAAAGCTCTGGACCATACCAGAAGCAAGACAAATCAAGAAAAGAATTTGACCTCCTCTTTGAAGAGATGGCTGGCTTGGTGGTGTTTAGTAGGAACGACAGAGGGGTTATTGGGTGTAGGGTACCTTCCTAGGATCTTGATAGAACCTCCTAATGTTGAGGTCTGACACCAATTTCAGTTCAACAGGTCTGCTTTATTGAATGCACACCTGAAAACTGACTAATCAGTGTTGCAGCCTAGACTTCGAAACTAAGACTAGACACCGAATATTTTTCAGAGCCAGTTTATTTAGGCAAAAGTTCACACTGAGTTCATATGCAGGTACAGGAAGCACTGCCTAGGCCCGACTCAAGCTATTTTGACTAGCTAAATGGAACAGTGCTATGTGACCTTCATTCTGATGGGTCCTAAGTGAAGGTCAATAACAGTGTGAAATGGCGGGTAGGCATGGGTAAGATGGCTACGGCTGTGCTTCGGGAGCAGTTTTAACAACAATAACAATATATATATTACATCAAAATACATCTCTCTCTCTCCATATATATATATGCACACATGTAATGAAAGGTGGCCATGCTGCTATTCTGTTGCATCCTTCAATTGTTATGAATACTGATTACTAAGATACTCATTTGCTTCTTCTCTGGTTTCAGTCCATGGCTGTGTGGAAGAATCATCTCCTACCCAATCCTGCTTTCTCTCATTGCTCTTTCTTCAAGTCAGGCACCTTCATAAGAATTACTCTTTGTTTTAAAGGACCCCAGTCTAACACAGGGGGTTTGTTTTATTAAATATATAAACATGCATTAGATGTGAAAAAGTAGAGAGTAAAAGACAAGGGGACTCAAAGTACTTAGAAAAGGGGGAATAAGTAGATAGGAAGTAATTTAGTAGTGCAACTACATGAACGCTATAATCATTATGAAAGTGAGCCTTTTTGTTCTAGTCATGAAACTATAAACTTCAATAAGGAGCAGAAGGAAAACCCACAGTGAGATGTAGGCATGATTATTTCATCATAACTATTGCTTAGAATAAAACTGAAAATGTGGCAGAGTAAAAAGAAATACACTGAATGAATGGCACTCCCTATCTGACAGAACTGACATTGTAAATCATTTGGGAAGAAGGGACTTTTATTTCAGTAAATAATTTAGGAGCAGTAGTTTATTCATCAAAACAAAAACAAAAACCACACATTAGAGTTCATATCCATTCTGTAGACACAATTCAATTCCAGTTGATTAAAGATCAAGATGTGAATAAAATTAGAAATGTTAGCCAAAAATATAAATATCTTTATGATCCTGATATTGAAAAATATGTCTCCAATACTGTAAGGCAAATGTCTTCAACCAAGGGAAATGTAGATTTAAATTCTTAATTAAAAAGTTTTTGTATCAAAAACATAAATACTGTGAAGCTCAGCTTTAAGTAGGTGAGATATTTGTAATATATGGAACCACAGAGTATTATCAAGCAGTGTACATAAAAATTATTGTGAATCAATAAGAAATTCTTTATGAATTAATGATATAGGAACAAGGCCAACCAAAAAAGCCAATAAATAGACACTATGATTCTCAGGCTCGGAAGATTTTTCACATTCATCAGGTAAATTAAACTATGGGATGATGAGTAACAACAATCCTTGAATATACCCTTGCTGACAAGGCAGTGCAGAGCAAGGACTGTACACATTCACACATCCCAGTGGGAATACAAATAAGAGTCACCTCTCTGAAGAATGACTTTCCACTCTCTTGTCTCAATGCTGCTGGAATACCAGTCTGGTATGCCTTTCTCACAGGGTGAAACATATGAGCAAGAAGATATGCACACATACAAACAAATAATGTATATCAAAATTATTTGTACTGTTAAAAAATTGAAATAACCTCTTAGTCTATTCTACAAGGGTAGTTAACATGTGGTATAGTTCATGAATCATTCTGTGGTCAAAATGAAGATACAAGAGGTAAAAAAAAAAGTAGTTATAGAAGGATGTGTATAGTATCATCTCATTCTATACATTTTAATTATAAAAATATGACTGTACTATTTCTGCACAAATATATACATGTGTGTGTGTAAAAATCATATAAAAGAATAAATGGTCAATGGGGCAAAATCAATTTCACAATCTGTACAGAGATGAGGACATATGTTGTTGGATGTCTATTTTTTAAAATAAATTGTTATCTTAGTTAGGGTTTTCATTGCTGAGAAGAGACACTATAACCAAGGCAACACTTATAAAGGACAGCATTTAATTGGGGCTGTCTTACAGGTTCTGAGGTTCAGCATATTATCATCAGAGGAGGAATCCTTGCAGCATCTAGGCAGACACAATGCTGGAGAAGGAGACAAGAGTTCTACATCTTGAATCAAAAGCAGACAGGAGCAGACTGTCTTCTGGACTGCTAGGAGGAAGGTCTCAAAGCCTATCCCTACAATGACACACTTCTGCCAACAAGGCCACACCCACAAATAATGCAACTTCCTGGGCCAGGCATATTCAAATCACCACATTCCATTCACTGGCCCCAATAGGCTTGTTCAAACACATGAAAGGGGTCATCCTCAGCCACAGCATCAAACAAAATACATTTAGTCCAATTTCAAAAGTCCTGTAGTCTATAATGGTCTTGATAATGTTAAAAGTAAAAAATTCAAAGTCTTTTAACTGTAATCCCCTACAAAATCAAAACGTAGATCACACACCTCCAGCATCACAGGATACACATTACCATTCCAAAGCATTCTAGTGGGGAAATACTAGACCAAAGCAAAATCTAGCTAGCTAGGCAAACTCCAAACTCTGTATCTCCACGTCTGATGTCCAACTCCTTTCAGCTTTGTTGATTGCAACGCAATTTCTTTTGTCTTGGCCTGGTTACACTCCCTGTTATGAGCTTTCCTCAGCATGTATCCCACGGCTCTGGTATCTCTAAAATCTTGAGGTCTCCAAGACAACTTCAGCCTCACATCTTCTTGTTGCAGTGTCTGGAATTCACACTTGATATTCTGGACTTGTCCAAAAGACCTGGGTCCAGGCATAGTAGTACGTGCCTTAATCCTAGAACTCAGGAGGAAGAGGCAAGCTTATCTTTGAGTTCAAGGATACAGAGCAAAGTTCCAGGACAGCCAAGCATAATCAAATCACCACAGTTGTAATTAAATCTTATGTTTTTTAATTTTAATGAATGGTGGGAATGTGCTATTTCATTCTTAAACTGTGTATACTCTTTCATCTCTGAAATTTATCTTTAAAAAAAAGAAAAGGAATTGTATGCTGTTTGTAGTACATCTAGCTTACAAATCTCATTTCAGCCCAAAGTGACAAAACCACTCCTAGGTGAACATTTTTAAACAAAAATCAAAACCTGTTCTTCCTAGTCTGAGAAAAGGTTTTGTTCTCCACCACGGAAACTGCCTCAGGGAAGGGACGGAGGAAAGAAGGAAGAAGGGAAGTCCTGAATCTAGACAGACAGGATTCACTCACGTTTCCTAAACAGTCAAAAGATGTGAGTTGCTCTAAATCACATTTGCACTCATGAGCTTGAAGACTTAGATGCAAAACTTAACTCAGTGCCTGTAACTTGGAGTGCTCACACATCATGTGGAGAGGATGGCCAGTCACATTGTTTTTGTGCCCAAACAGACTATGATGGGATTCTTTCCCTTGATTTATAAATTCCTTGTGGGCAATACCAAACTATATACCAAATGTGTCACTTTATTTAACTGCCCTTTACACATGGACTCAAATCTTAGTTATTTAACCCAACAAAACTATTTCTCACCTATGTAAAATAAGATCAAGTATTTTTGGCAGTATGACTTTTCAAGTCATCATTAAGGTACCTACACTTCTTACTTCTTATATTTCTTCTTTTGTTTACATTCTATTTTTTATTTTATATATGTCTATTATACATTGCATTCTATATTATCCTTTTTATACATAATATATATTTCTGTATTTAACTCATGTGTATACTCATATATGTTACAGTCATTTGGTCAACCTGGGGTGTCACTGGCAGTTGGCTATATCATTGTTTTGAGCTCACTAATTTCACTAGGCTAGTTGGTCAATGAATCACAATAATCCTCTTGTCTCTGCCTCCCCGGCAGTGGATTTCAAGTGTGTGCTAACACCCTCAGCTTTCTCATACTGATCCTTGGAACCCAACACTAGTCCTTACACATTCATGGCAAGCACTTGAGTGACTAACTTGTCTGTCCATCCCTTCTTCCTAAGTCCTTGATGCTATTTCTGACCACCATCTAGAGGTATAGAAAGAACAGAAGAATGCTCAATAGAGATTTCTGGAACAGTCCCAAAGGTGGCATATATCACAGTTCACACAGTCTCTGTAATTGAATTTAGTGTCCAGATCAAATTAATAGAGGGAGAGGCTATGAGATCAATTTCAGGTATGGGAAATGTCTTTTGGTGATCATAGAGAAATCTCTATCATGCCTGGAGCACCTGTCACTATCTGTGGTACACTAGTCATTTTGTATAAATTATGGAAAATGTGATAAGATTTCAAATGTTTCTAACATAGAAATGATTCTTATGATGGCATGCCAACAGCAAAATCCCTGATATTTATTTAGCTTTATGTAACTACAGCCTTAGAGTACATGCACTTGGTTAGTTTCTTAGTCTATCCTCTATCTAGTCTCTTTATCCTCCCTCCATTTCTTGCTTCCAAGCTTTCTCCTTCTCATACTTCTTAATTTTCTACTGAGCTAGACAGCAAGAATAATGAGATCAATAAGATGGAACATTTTAAATCTTCCCTTAAGAAGTTCCTATTGTACTGGAACAGGTAAGTAAGCAATCATTTACAGCAAAGTGTGACAACGGATGTGATAGAATACACACAGCCTTGCAATAGCCTTTATCCAGAAAATGAGGAGGTGGTGCCTGGGCTGAGAATTAAGGAATGAGTAGAAGCTTGGGTGGTTAAAATAACAGAACAGGGATTCAAAAGCTAGAGATGCACTATTACAGCATGAGGCATGACAGTGAGCATGGGTTCAGGGAGTAGAGATGCCATTGTCACAACATGAGACACCACATGGAGCACAGATTCAGGGGATAGAAGAACCATCATTCCAGCATGGAGACATTACACACAAAAGCTTGGCAGATGGATGGGAAATGCTGAGAGATGAACACTCCCTTGAGAATTCTACTGAGTCAAAGTAGGAACGGTTTTCAGCTCTGCTACAGGAATAAAATTTTAAACATACAAAGAGGAGTGATATAACCAGAACTCTGCTGGTTAAAAGATAATCTTACTTATTAATTTCAAAGAATATCAAACAGAGACTAGAGAAGATTAAGAGGTAGGATTCATAATTATTATATAATGCAATGATGACTTGACTTAGATGTTAACTGGCAATGTCACCAAGCATGTGCCACCTGACACATAGGCAAGAGACAGAACTACATCTTTAAATTATGTTTTGTTTAGAGAGCAAAGAATTCTAGAAGACTGGAGATTAGCATCCTAAAGAACTGTTCTATGTAATCTTTAGTAATAAGATTATAGATTCTGTGGGGTAAGGCCATCAGTCATTCTAAGGTATAGTTTGATCCTTTGAGCAGGTGGGCAGTCCTGTCTGAGGGCTGAGTGTCTTTTTACACTGATCTCCCCTTGAATCAAAAGAATGGTTTTTGTACACCAAAACCAACATGTCTTGACTCTTTCTGAGGTTGCCATTTGGATGACATCACTTTTGAGGGTCAACTTAGAACAAACAGACCATTAGCAACACTTGTGTCAATTACATCCTATAAAATTAAGTACAAACATGCCCTTTTAATACAGATGTTGCCCCACTAATACTAACAAGTACTCAACTAGATAAAGCAAACAGGCCTTGGGAATTGACTGAATGTGTGGTATTAGCTAGAACACTATGATAGGAATGGCTTCCAAGGCCCCCTCTCCAATAATTGTACAAACAGTTATAAACTACTCAACAATTAGGATCAAGAATTTAGATTTTAAATACAGAATTAATTTCATTTTAGACCTTTGAAAATAAAGGAGAGATTTTTTTTTAATGAAACTGAATTTCAGGAGAGGGACGTACACCAGAGTTAAGGTCTTTTATCGATTCAATAAGACTAAAAGGGTTCCTTCAGAGGAACATTTGTCCAGAGTGAATAGTGACATTTAAATGAAATATAAAAGAATAAAGTCTGACAATGGAGTCTGTGAAGGAAATCATATATTTTGTAAATGAGGAATACAATGAAACCAGTGGTCACAAAAGCCAAAAAAAGGACATTCTCCGGAAGAGACAGGAAAATAAAGATGAAAGAGTACCTACTGGACGTGGCATCACGTGTTTATCTTTCTGATTCCAATCTCTGAAAGCATTGAAGAGAAGTATGTAAGTTCAAGTGGGATACCAGACATAATGAGAGTGGGAGATTATTAATAAACAAGATGAAGAGGAATGAGGCTCTGGGAAATATACATCCATTGGAGGAAAAATTCAAGAAGTCATTGATTGATATGGCATTTATAGAAAGCAGGGACAGATCTGGGAGGACAAAGGTTTCATGTTAATAAGCTGTGACAAACAACCACATCTCTGCACTGGTGGCTCCATTTGTTAGTTTAATAGTTAGAATTTCTGGAAGATATATAAGGAAGACTCTAATTCCATTTATGAAGCGATTTCAACTGCTGTGAATTGGCAAGGTCAGATACTTAACAATGGAGAACGTTAAAAGTCATCATTTTGGAAGAAGACCTCAAACAAAAAATACAAGAAGAATATTGTAGAGGAACACTTACCTCTTTGAAATCAGGATAAAATTACTCCTTTCTTCCCAAGATAGAGGACTCCCCCAGTGATGTTTCCAGTGGTGTTCAGTGTACTGTGCATTAAAATAAGGAAGATTTTTTGGAAGGTGCATGCTTCTTAGAAGTTAGGTGGGCATGGAAGACACATAATATAATGGCAGAAAATAATTTACAAAAAATATTTCTGTTGATACTGTGGAAGAAGAAAAAAGTTTGACAAGATTGAAGAATCTCATAATTTGGCAATTAGAAAATAGTAATTGAGTGAAAAAAAAGAAATGAAAACATTCGTTAGAATGTATATCTTAGGTTGACATTGTATAGTCACCAAGATATATGTGACTCTGGTTACAGCTCAGAGCCTTCTAAGGATGTGGTGGAACATTTGAAAAAGGACTAATAGAAGGTCTTGGGTCACCGAAAAGGATTGTGGGATCCAAGCGCCTTTTATTTCTTTATTTGCTTCTCTTGCCATGAGGTGAACAGGCTTCCTCTCCTTCAACTTCCTGCTGTGCTGAAACATGAGCAAAACAAGAGGGACACTGAATGAATTATGGATCGAAGACTTCAAAAATGTTTTCTCTTCTATGGTTGATCACTTTAATTAAATTTTATAGTAAAAGAAAATGAATAAAACCTGAGTGCTCTTATACAGTTGAGGATGACTTGTTAGTAATGTATGAGCATCCCCCTTTGTTGTATACTTACATTAGCTTATATTTGGTTTGTTTAACTTTTAGTAGAGTGAACTTGGTATTTTATTTTTAGTGTATTTTTCAAAATAATAGACTGCGGTTTTCAGATTTTCTTAGGCTTACAGAAACTTTTGAGCAGGGAATGGAGTTTTCATGTATCATCTTACAGTTGCCCATATGCAGTACATCATTTGTATACTGCATTGATGGAAAGGATTTGTTGCAACTGATACTGGGTGTTATCACTAATTTCTGTACTTTACATTAGCGTTCACTTCTTGGTTCACAGTAATTGATGGATCTGCTTTTCTGTAATATACAGAGCTGTTTCACTGCCTCAAAAAACCCTGTATTTTCTCCTGTTTATTCTCAGCTATGTCCTTCCACAATACACACTAATTATTGATATTTCTATTGTTTACATAGTCTTTCTAGCTCAGAAAACCATATAGATGAAATCGCATGGCATGTAATCTTTTCAGACAGACATCTTCACTAAGGCAATGCATTCTATAGTTCCTCCATGTCCTTTCTGCAGTCTGAATGACAGATTTACCATTTGACTTATGTACTGTTGAAGGACAGCTTTTCTGTTTTCAGGAGCTGGTTATTAGAAATAAAGCTGTAAAAAATTCTTTGCAGATGTTTAGTGAAACATTAACTTTTATTTCACTTGATTATTTCTGGTTTACATGGTAAGACTATGATAAGTTTGTGAAAAACTTGCCAGACTAGGGTTGATGAGATGATTCTGTGCTGAACATGCTGCCTAAGTGTCTTAGTTACTTTTCTATTGTCATAACAGAATACTACAATCAAGGTAACTTATAAGAGAAAGAAATTAATGTAGGGTCTCAGACTACTATAGGGTCGGAGTCCATGACCATTGTAGCCAGGAGTATGGCAGGAGACAGGCAGGTAAGGTCCTGGGCCAGTATCTTATGTATGAGCCTGAAACAGGAGAGAGAAAACACTAACAAGAATCAGGGTGGGCTTCTAAAGCCTTGATGTCCACCAGCAGTGATAGGCCTTTTCCAAAAGTTCACAACTCCTAATCCTTTTCAAACAGTTCCACCAACTTCAGACAAAGCATTCAAATATGAGCCTATGGGAGCCATTTTCACTCAAACTATGATGCTATGCAAGCAAAAGCTTTTGAAGTTAAATCCCCAGAATACACATAGAGTAGGGCATGGTAGCCCATACCAGTAATTCCCAACTTCTCTGAGAGAGATTGGAAGCAGAGGAGGAAGGATTTATTCAAGTTCAAAGGTCAGGTAGCCTGGCATACCAAATAGAAAAACAAATAAGCAAATAAGATTTTGTGTGATCCCAGGAGGAAAGCAGTCACTGACAGCTAAAATTGTCCTCAGTCTAAACACACACACGCACACACACACACACACACACACACACACACACACACACAGTAGGTAGGGACAGGAAGAAAGAGATTAAAGTTTCCCAGCTGTCTCTCAAAGTGTCTACATCATTTCCATTCTTATTCATGAATGAAAGTTCCAGTTGCTTCATGTCTCACCAGCACTAAAGGTTGTCAGAATCTTGGATTTTTAGTGGTATCTGATAACATATGGTGTTGAGTATTTATTTCATATGTTCAGTTACCATCTGTGTATCTTCCTTGAGGAATTAGCTGTTCAAATATTTTGCCAATTTAATTATTTGCTTTTTTATTTTTTAGTTTTCTTTGTGTATTTTGGAAACAAGCCATTAGATATCTATTAGGCAATTATTTTATGCCAGGCTTTGGAATTTTAAATTATTTTAATTATGCTTTATTGTGCTAACGTTCTAACAATTTTAAGCAAAATTTTAAAAATTAATTTTTAAAACTGGGTGTGGAAGAGCATGCTTTTAACCTAGTGTTCAGATCACAAAGGCAGGGAAAATCCCTGAGGTTAAGGTCAGTCTGGTCTACAGAGGGAGGTCTAGGGCAGGGATACACAGAAGAACCATGCCTTGAAAAGCAAATAAAGCTAATATACTATGTCTATACTGCTACCACCAACAGTATCAACAGTACTACTACTACTACTACCACATACATGCAAAGCAGTGTGTATGTTTACATGTGCCTATGTGTACTATGTCTACCTATGAGTACACTGCCTGTAGAAGCCAGAGAAGAGCATCAGATCACCTAACTGGACTAAAGGCCTTAGTTGAGCTTCCTGAGGGGAGTTCTGAGAACTTCACAGAACCAAGGAAATTCCTCCCATTGATTCCAGATAAGGCCATGCTCTGCTACATATGCAGCTGAAGTCATGAGTCTCTCCATGTATATTCTTTGATTGGTGTTTTAGTCCCTGGGAGCTCTGGGTGGTCTGGTTGGTTTATATTGTTGCTCTTTCTATGGTACCACATGGTTTTAGTGCAGAATTCTATCAGACCTTCAAAGAAGATCTAATACCAATACTCTTCAACCTAGTCCAAAAAATAAAAATGGAAGTAACACTGCCTAATTTGTTATATGAAGTCAGAGTGAAACTGATAACAAAATCACACAAAGCCCCAACAAATAAAGAGACCTTCAGATCCTTATGAATGTTAGTGCCAAAATACACAATAAAATTCTCACAAACTGAATCTAAGAACACAGCAAAATGATCATTCACCATGAACCATGAAATAGGCTTCATCCCAGGGATGCAGGGATGGCTCAGTATAAGTAAATTCATCAACACAATCCACTAAATAAAGAAAAAAAATTTAAACTTTATTTTAAAAAACAAAGATAAATGTACAGATTTTTAAGCATTTTTGAATAAAAGTATACGAATACATTTTAATAAGGTTGTAATTAAGTATTTGTGGGTACATATACATACACACATGTATATATGTAACAATAATATAGGAAAAGAGGTTATTAATTTGAGGGGATAGGAGAGAAACTGGGAGGGGCTATAGGAAGGAAAGGGGGATGTGATACAGTTCTATTTTAATTAAAATATATTCTTTTTTTTTCTTTTCTTGAACTTCACACAGTCTGTGGGTTGTTTCTGGGGTGTTCAGAGGTTTCTGGGGTTAGTATCCCATTATCAGTGACTGCACATTATGTCTGTTCTTTTGTGACTGGGTTATCTCACTCAGGATGATATTCTCTAGATGCATCCATTTTCTTGAGAATTTCCTCAGGCCATTGTTTCTGATAGCTGAGTAGTACTCCATTGTGTAAATGTACTACAATTTTTGTATCCATTCATCTACTGAAGGACATCTGAATTCTTTCCAGCTTCTGGCTATTAAAAATAGAGCTGCTATGAACATTGTGGTGCATGTATCTTTGTTGTATGTTGGAGCATCTCTGGGGTAAATGCCCAGAAGTGGAATTACTGGGTCTTCAGGTAGTACTATGTCCATTTTTCTGAGGAACCACCAGACTAATTTCCAGAGTGGTTGTATCAGTTTACAACCCCACCAGCAGTGGAGAAGTGTTCCTCTTTCTCCACATCCTCACCATTATCTATTGTCATCTGAGTTTTGGATCTTGGCCAATCTGACTGGTGTGAGGTGGAATCTCAGGGTTTTTTTTTTTGATTTGCATTCCCCTGATGGCTAAGGATGTTGAGCAGTTCCTTAGATGTTTCTCAGCCACTGGATATTCCTCAATTGAGAACTTTTTGTTTAAGTCTGTACCCCATTTTCAATAGGGTTGTTTGATTCTCTGGTATCTTGCTTTTTGACTTCTTTGTATACCTTTGATATTAGGCCTCTATCTGATGTGGGGTTGGTAAATATCTTTTCCCACTCTGTTGGGTGCCGTTTTGTTTTCATGATAGTGTCTTTAGCCTTACAGAAACTTTGCAATTTCATTAAGTCCCATTTGTCAATCTTTGACCTTAGAGCTTGAGCTATTTGTGTTCTGTTTAGGAAATTTTCTCCTGTGCCTATGAGTTCTAAGGTTTTCCCTACTTTCTCATCTAATAGTTTCAGTGTACCTGGTTTAATGTGGAGATCTTTGATCCACTTGCACTTGAGCTTTGTACAAGGAGATAAGAAAGGGTCTATTTTCATTCTCTGCATGCTGAGTGCCAGTTGGACCAACATCATTTGTTGAATAGGCTGTCCTTTTTCCATTGAATGTTTACAGCTCCTTTGTCAAAAATCAGGTGACCATATATGTGAGGGATCAATTCTGGATCTTCTATTCTATTTCATTGATCAACATGCCTATTTCTGTACCAATACCATGCAGTTTGCAAGAAATTTGTTGAGTATTTTTGCATCAATGTTTATAATGATATTGATCTGAGGTTCTCTTTCCTTGTAGGGTCTCTGTGTGGTTTAGGAATGAGGGTTATTATAGCCTCAGAAATGAGTTAGGTAGTTTTAAAATTCTCACAAACTGAATCCAAGAACACAGCAAAATGATCATTCACCATGATCAAGTAGGCTTCATCCCAGGGATGCAGGGATGGCTCAGTATAAGTAAATTCATCAACACAATTCACTAAATAAAGAAAAATTTAAAACCCACATAATCATCTCATTAGTTACTTAAAAAGCATTTGACAAAATTCAGCAACCCTTCATGTTAAAAGTCTTAGAAAGATCAGAAATTCAAGGCATATACCTAAACATAGTAAAAGCAATATACAGCAAACCAGAGAAACTTGAAACAATTCCACTAAAATCAGAGACTAGACAAGGCTGTCTACTATCTTTCTATCTATTCAATATAGTACTTGAAGTTCTAGCTAGAGAAATTAAACAACAAAAGATGAAAGGGATAGAAATTGGAAAAGAAGGCATCAAAATATCACTATTTGCAGATGATATGATAGTATACTTAAGTGACCTCTAAATTCTACCAGAGGACTCCTACAGTTGATAAACAACTTTAGGGGAGTGTGTGGATATAAAATCAACTCAAACAAATCAGTAGCCTTTCTATACTCAAAGGAGAAACAGACAAAAAAAAAAAAAAGAAGGGAAAAGACACCCTTCACAATAGTCGCAAATAATATAAAATAATATAATGTATACTTTCTCCTGTGTCCATTAGTGAAATGTTTCTTTACAAGTATGCATTAGTCTTTTACCTGTGTCCACTTTAGGAAAACACTTTTTCATGTGTTTGACCCAGGTAAACACAATCCAATACAACTGACTTTCCGAAGAACCTGGAACTCCAGGTTACTTCTAATTTGGTTTACACAGGCCTATGATCCTAGCACCTAAGAGATGCAAGGGGTTGAGAAGTAAAAGTCATCCTCAGGTATGTAGTGAGCTGGATGAGACACTGTTTCAAAAAAAAATTAAAAATCTGCATTTTCCAATATGTTCCTTCTGCTTGGTACATACTAAATGATTCAACACTTTAATCTCTCCCCCTCTCCCTCCCCCTGCTTCCCTTTCCCTCTCCTCCTCTGTCTTGCTGTATCAAAGTACATGTGAGTATATATGTCTGTGCGTGTATACTTTGTGGGTGAGGTCAGATGAAAAGTTCAGGTGGCAATCATTGAGTGGTGTCCCAGGATCTGAATGTTCTGTCTCCCCAGCACTGGAACTATAGGCTCATGCCAACACTGCCCCTTTCTCCAAGTGGGCTCTGGGGATCAAACTCAGGGCCTCCAATCTGCAGGCCAAGTACTGATCAGTACTGGTCTCCATACTGGATGAGGTAGTTTCCAGTAAGTTTAATTGCCTTAAAGTTTCAGAATTTATTTAATGTCTCAGAATACGGACTGTCTCAGTTAATGTGAACTGAAAAACAGAGACTATTCTAACACTGATGACTGTAACATTCTAGACCTTATATTACCCACCCAGTTGACAGGAGTTTGTTTGTTTATTTATTCTAAAAGGATTTTTAACTTAGATACGTTTTGATCATATTCTTCCTCTTCTCCAAGTCCTTCCACATTTTTCCACTTCCATATTTACCCAACATGAAATTCTTTCTCCAAAAACAAACAAAAACCCAATACAACAACAAAAACTCACAACCAAGAAACAAAAATAAAACACCATTCACTTATAAATGCAAAGTAGTACACCAATGTATAACCAAATAAAAGTAGACAAAAGCCTGTAGTCTCTATTACATTGCTTAACTACTTCAGATCATGAGCCTACCTGGAGTGGTTGATATATCCAGCGTTACTCCATTGGAGAAAACTGATTTTCCCTCTCTTCCGGTTTCCACAGTATGAGCAGCAGAGTCTCACGTGACACCCCGTACAAGGCGGTACAGGAAGTCCTGCTCAGGAACCAGCTCAAGTGCTGCATGTTTCTGGAGATGTTGTAGCTGCAGATCATCCTGAAGAACTATGACCCTCAGAAGAACAAATGCTTCTTAAGCACCGTCAGGCTTAAGTCCCCCCTTTACCCCAAGTTCATGGTGTGTGTCCTGGAGGACCAGCAGCCCTGTGATGAAACCAAGGCCTTGGATATCCCCGACATGGACATCGAGGAACTTAAGAAGCTTAATAAGAACAAGAAATTGGTCAAAAAGCTGGCCAAGAGTTATGATGCCTTTTTAGTCCAGAGTCTCTGAACAGGGAGATTTCAAGTATCCTGGGCCCAGGGCTAAACAAGGCTGGCAAGTTTCCCCTCCTGCTAACACACAATGAAAACATGGTGGTCAAAGTGGATGAGGTGAAATCCTCAATCAGGGTCCAGATGAATAAGGTGCTGTGTCTGGCTGTTGTCGGCCACGTGAAGATGACTGAGGATGAGCTGGTCTACAACATCCACCAGGCCGACAGTTTCTTGCTGTCCTTGCTCAAGAAAAAGTGGCAAAACGTCTGGACTTTCTACATCAAGAGCACCATAGGTAAGCCCCAGGGTTGGCATTAGGATGCTCCAATAATCCTCAGTTCTGTTATCTTAAAAAAAAATGACAGTCAATTATTAACCTATACCCTAGTGGCTAGGGTTTCATTCATGAAAGAATCCCATACAAACACTAAACTGGAAGCCATAATATAACTGCAGAGGACCTAGTGTGTGTTGCCTCAATCTTTGTGAGTTCATATGAGCTTTCCTTACATTGATTTAGAGGGGAGGGACCTGATCAAAACATCCCATTTAGAGCTGAGGCTGAGTGTTCCAAAGCTCACATTCCCTGTGTAATCCCTCTATATGTGGGTCTCTGTATTTGTTCCCATGCACTGCAGGAGGAAGCTTCTTTAAAGATGGCTGAGCAAGGCACTATTGTAGAAGTATAGGAATATATATATATATAAAATTAACGACTCATTGTATCATTTATTTATTTGTTTATTTATTTATGTCAGTAATATATGGTTTTATACTAGGTCCCTTGTATGTTTAGTCTCAGATTATTAATCACACAAACAGTGTTCAGGTAGGATTCCATCTGGTAAAATCAAATCAGGGATAATCACCCAAGGATAATGTACTAGCATTGCCCAACATATCCTGCATGTAGTACACTATTATAGATTAAAGGTTTGTGGTTGGTTTGGTGTTTACACATCTCATTTGCTAGCACAAAGAATATCTTTCTGTACTAAAGATGCTAGAATGAAGGGATGAAGGTTCTATGCAGGTATCAGTTCTCCTCTCTTCTCACTGAGTTGCCCTCAGCAATAGGGTTTTGTCAGTTTTGAGGAGTACTGGTAGGCTTGGAAACAGCCTAGGTTGTTTGGGCGGTTCCAATGAAATCCATTTAACCAACAATGCAAAAAGATGCAACCCAATCCTGGTAATGAAAGCTTCATTTGATGACAGGAATTATTCAGTTGAGTCTCTTGATTCCCCATTACTTGGTGATTTCATTTAGATCCATTTCATATATGTATAGATCTTAGGAAATTTCTACTGTGTTAGGTTCTTCTGTTACCTCTCAAATGCCACTTAATGGTTTTATCTTTCACTATATTTCCTCTCATAATTTCTTCTCCACTCCCTCTCCCATCTTGAACCTTCACTTTCAGCTCCACCCACATCCTTCTATCTATATTTGTCTATGTATAATATTCATAATGAGATCTCTCTGCTCCCTGACTTTAAACATACCCTTGTGATTATAGCTTGGTTATCATTGACTTAATAGCTAATACTCACATATAAGTGAATACATATCATATTTGCCTTTTGAGTCTGGCCTCACTCTGAATGTTGATGATTATTATTTTTTGTTCCGTCATCTCCTGGAAAATTTCATGATGTCATTTTTTAACAGTCAAGTAATACTTCATTTTGTAAATCTGTCATGTGTTCTTTATATATTCTTCTTTTGTGGGACATCTAGGTTGTTTCCAAATTCTGCCTGTGAGAAACAGAGCACAAGGAACATGATTAAGTAGGTATCCTTACAAAACATCCTATAGGTATATGCCCGAGAGTGGTGTAGCTGGATCTTGAGGTAGATCAGTTCCTTTCATCTTAGCAATCACCACAGTTTCCATAGTGGCTGTGCATGTTGGGACTCCCCCATCATCAGAGGAACATTCCTCTTATTCCACATTCTCGCCAGCATGAGCTGTCACTTGTTTTATTGACCTTGGCCATCCTGACTGATGTAAGAAGAAATCTCAAAGTCGTTTTTATTTGCATTTCTCTGATGCCAAGATGTTGAACATTTCTTTGTTCCCAGTCTTTTGATTTTTTCCTATGGATAACTTTTTGTTTAAATCTGGACCCTATTTTTGGATAGGATTATTTAGTTTAGTTTTTGTTGTTGTTGTTGTTGCTTGTTTCTTTGTTTTTGGTGCTGAGATTTATTAGTTCTTTACAAATGTTAGGCACTAACCTTCTACTGGATTTGTAGTTGCAAAATATCTTTTCTAATTATGTAGGTTGCCACTGTTTTTGAATGACAAGGTCCTTTGTTATGCAGAAGCTTCTCATTTTCATGGGGTCCCATTTATTAATTGCTAAACCTAATGCCTGTGCTAAAGGTACTCTGTTCAGAATGTCATTTTTATGTGCTTCAATGCTATTCCTACTGGATCTGGTTTTACATTGGTCTTTGATCCATTTGGATTTGAATTTTGTGCAAAGTAGTAAATATAAATCTACTTGGATTCTTCTCCATGGACAAATTCTTTAAATTTGTCCAGAACAATTTTGTGAAGATGTTGATTTTTTTTTTTAGAGTGTGTAGTTCTGGCCTTTTAATCAAAATTCAGGAATCCATAGATATGTAGATTTATGTCTAGGTCTTCAATTTTATTCCACAAATTAATGTATCGGACTTTGTGCCAATACCATGCTAGTTTTATTACTTTAGCTTTGTAGTTCAACTTGAAGTATGGAATGGTGATATTTCTAGAAGTTCTTTATTGTTCAGCATTTCTTTAGCTATACTGTGTGTACATGCGTGCAAGTTGTGCATGCATGAATGCGTGTGTATTTCATTAGAAAGCTGAAAATTATCCTGCCTAGATCCATAAAGTTGTGTGTTAAAATTTTGATAGGTATTTCATTGAATGTGTACATTTCTTTTGATATATATATATATATATATATATATGTATATATATATATATATATATATACATACATACATACATATATACATACAACAATGTATGTTAATCCTCTGATCCATGAGCATGGGAGATATTTGCATTTTCTGATATTTTCTTCAGTTCTTCCCTTCAATATTTTGAGGTGTTTATCATAAACATATTTTACTTGCTTGGTTACAGTTACCCAAAAAATATTTTATATAATTTGTGGCCTTTGTGGAAGGTGTTGTTTTCCTGACTTTTTTTTCTCAGATCACTTGTCATTTGAAAATAAGAGGGCTATTGATTTTGTTAGTTGAATTATATCAACATAAATTTATGAAAGTTATTTTATCATCTGTAGTGGTTCCATTGTGGGATTTTTAAGGTCACTTAAACATACTATCATATCATCTGCAAATAAAGATAATTTGACTTCTCTATTTCCAACTTGCATTCCTTATATCTCCTTCATTTGTCTTACTGATCAGCTAACACTTCAAGTAGTATGTTAAATAGGTATGAGGAGATTGGACAAACTTGTTTTGTTCCTGATCTTATGGACTTGCTTTGAGTTTTCTCCATTAATGTTGATATTGGCTAGGAACTTGCCGTTAAACTCTTTTACTACTTTGCGGCATATCCCTTGTCTCCCTAAATCTTTCCAGGACTTTTATCATAAAGGCACTGGATTTTGTCCATGGTCTTTTAAGCATTTAATGAGATGAACACATGATTTTTATACTTCAGTTTATTTATATGGTGGGTAATGTTACAATTATTATCAATTATTTTATTTATTTACATTCCAAATGTTGCTCTCTCCCCTTCCTGGGCTCCCTTTAACGGCATCTTTACCTCAACCACTCTTCCCTTTGCTCTGGAGAGGATGCCCTTTGCTTCTGAGAGGGTACTCCTCCACCCATCCACCTACTCACTCTCACCTCACCCCACTAGAATCCTACTTTTCTTTTTTGTCAATTTTATTGGATATCCTCTGTATTTACATTTCAAATGTTATACCTTCCCCCACTCCCCTCCCTTCTCCCCCTCAACTTGCTTTCACGAAGCTGCTCTCTCTCCCAATCACTCTCACAACCTCAGTCCCTTGGCTGTTTGATGGTGCTGTTCTTCCCATGAGGTTGCAAACATTTTGACCCCAATGAAAGAGAATCCCCCTTTTCTAGGGCATCAAGTTTCTAAAGGATTGAGAAGATCCTTTTCCAATGAGGCCAGACAAGGAAGTTCTTTGGATAGATATGCTCTTTGGTTGGTAGCTTAGTCTCTGGGAATTCTGAGAGGTTCACATTAGTTGATACTGTTTTTTTCCCTATGGGGTTCCAATCTCTTTCACCTTCTTCAGTCCTTATCTTAACTGATCCAAGGGGTCCCTGACCTCAATAAAATGGTTAGCTGTAAGTGTCTGGACCAGTATCAGTCAGCTGCTGGTCGAACCTCTCAGAGGACAGTCATGCTAGGCTCCTGTCTACAAGTACATAGTAAAAAAAAAAAAAATCAGTAATAGTGTCTGGGTTTGGTTCATGTGCGTGGGATGGATCCTAAGTTGAGCGAGTCTCTGCATGGCCTTTTCTTTATTCTCTGCTCCATTTCCCCTCTTTATTTACTTTACACAGGAACAATTTTAGGTTAACAGTTTTGAGGATGTGTCAGTGACCCCATGCCTCAAATATGGTCCATATCTTTCTACTGGAGGTGGTCTCTTTAGTCTCCCTCTACTCACTGTTGGGTATTTCAGCTAATGTCATCCCCATTGGGTCTGGGGAGCCTCTCACATCACTGGTGTCTGGGGCTTCCTAGAGGTTTCTCCCTTCTTCTACCCCCCACTGCTGCACATTTCTGTTCATTCTCCTGGCCCTTTGGGCTTCTCTCCTGACTACCACAAGAACAGATCCAATTTCTCCCCTTCTCCTCTTCCACCTAGGTGCCTCCTTCCTTTTGCCTTCTGTGATCATTTTGTTTCCCCCTTATAAGTGGGATTGAAGTACTCACACTTGTGCCTTCTTTCTTGTTAAACTTTAAATGGTCTGTGAATTGTATCATGGGTATTCTGACATTCTTTTGCCAATATCCACTTCTCAGTGAATACATACATATCATGTATGTATTTTTGGGTCTGGGATACCTCACTCAGAATAGCATTTTCTAGTTCTATCTATTTGACTGCAAAATTAATGATGTCCTCGATTTTAATAGCTGAGTAGTATACAATCAACAAAACCAAGAACTGATTCTTCAAGAAAATCAACAAGATAAATAAGGCCTTTGCCAAACTAACCAAAGGGCACAGACAATATTCAAATTAACAAAATCAGAAATGAAGAGAAACATAACCACAGAAACTGTGGAAATTAAAAACAAAATCATCAGATCCTATACAAAAGCTTATATGTACCAAAACTAGAAGATCTATCAAGCCACAATTACTCTGACACCTAAACCACACAAAGACCCAACAAAGAAAGATAACTTCAGACCAATGTTCCTTATGAATACCAATGTGAAAAACTCAATAAAATTCTCATAACCAAATCCAAGAACACATCAAAAAGATCATTCACTATGGTCAAGTAGGCTTTGTCCTAAGGGTTCGGGGTGATTCAAAATATGAAAATTCATCACTGTAATCGATTATATAGATAAACTCAAAGAAAAAAATTGCAGGATCATATCATTAGATGCTGAAAAAGCCTTTAACATAATCCAACACTCTTTCATGTTAAAAGTATTGGAGAGATCAGGAATTTAAGGCACATATCTAAACATAATAAAAGCAATATGGTGGATATTATTGGTTGAGTTATATATGGATAGTTCTGATGTTGTCCTATTCACCAATTGGTTTTTGATCTGTCAGTAGAGCAACCATGGGCTAGTTGCTGGGCAGAAGGAATAGGTAAGGCTTCCGGGTCCCTGGAGCAAAGGAGATAGGTGCAAGGGAGAAGAGGAGAAGAAAATTCTCCAGGCTTCTGATAGAGAAAAGTTTACCAGCCATATGAGATCTCAGTATAGAAAGGCCACAGAGGCTGCTCCTATAGGTGAGCAGTCAGGAATGCTATAGAACAACTTAGCTTAAGGCAGATGAGACGTGCAGAGATAAAAATATCGCTAAGGCACACTTTTCTTAGTGGGAGATAGTAGCTCCCAGCAACTGTGTCCAAAGGCAAGTTGAAAATGAGCAACCTGTGTGTGTACGTGTGTGTGTGTGTGTGTGTGTGTGTGTTATTCATAGATTCAAGGGAAGCTGGGTGGGGCCTGGTAGCGTGTGGTCCATCCCCAGAGCACTTGTGATGTAGTAAAGCTACATGAAACAGAGCTGTGTATGTTGAACCTCTTCTGCATCTCTGGGATAAAGCTTATTTGATCATGGTATAGGACATTTGTGATTCTTGGATGCAGTTTGCAAATATCTTATTGAATATTTTGTGCCTGTTTTCTTAAGGAAAATTTATCTGAGACTTAATAATAGGGAAAGGCGAGGGGTGGTAGAGGGACTTAACAAAAGGGAAGAAAGCAGGTTTTCTAACAGGATAGACTTAGTCCTCTGGGTATGGTGGAAGAGTGTGAATAGAGTCTGCAGCAGAGGGTTCCCTAAAGATCTGGAGGAATAAGACTGGATAATTGAACTTGTAGTAATAGAAAGAATGGTGAAAATCTGCTGTTAGGCTACTCGCTTCCACGGTCAGAGTCGTTTATAGGTTCCTAGAGTGTGCCTGCTGGATTTGGGAACTGGGGCAAAGCAAAAATTGGAAACAGTAGGTTAGGAGGAAGCACTGTGGGATCTAATAGAGATGAGGCAGAGGATTGGGGGAGGTCCTCCCACTGGTGTTTGGCTACAGAGGTGTGGATTGGACTTAGAGGAATAGAAGGGGAGGTAAAGATCTGGAGTTAGCCTATCTGCTCTTGTGGCAGGGGGCCTGAGAGTTTCCAAGGAGTTCCTGCTGCAGGTAGAGGCTGGAATAAAGCTAGGGATGGAGGGAGGTTAAAAGTGGAAGATCTGTGGGATCCAGTTGACACTGGATGGAGGAAGGGAGGATATTGGAGGCTTTCTTTTTTGAGCTGAAGCTGAGACTAGGGGATTTGATTTGGAGGAGGAGGAAAGCTAGAGGTCTGAAGTTAGCCTACCTGTTCCCTGGTCAGAGTGCTTTATGAGTTCCCAGGTTATCTTTACTAAAGTTGGGCCATGAGAGGTTAGTAGACATCTGTGTAGTCCACTGGCTATGGGGAGGGTAAGATCAGCAGGTCTGTTGTAGAGTTAGGGAAGAGACTCTGAAGTTAGATTTGGTGGATGTAGAGATGGAGGTCTAGAGTTAAGTCTATCTGTTTCCCTGACCAGAGAGGTCTGTGAGCTCACAGCCCCAGCGAGTGCCCACTGGAGGTGGGAGTAGGACGAATCAGTAGGTGAGGAACTGGAGGTAAGTAGGGCATTTACTAGACATGTGGTTGGGGGGGCATAGAAGTGTTGGGGATAGAAGTTGGAGGAATGGAAAGGGGTGAAGCTCCACAGTTAGCCTATTTTATTTTTGACATCTTATTAATTAATCAATATATTTATAGATAGAGTCACCCACTGACAAATTTTATTTATTTAGTATTCCTATTATCTTCCACTTCCATTTCATTACAATATGATGCAACTTGCAACTACTATTTTGAATGTTTTTATTTACTACACATTAAAATTGCATTGCTATTATGTGTTCATAAAGAAATGTTATATCTTTTTGGTCAATGTTTAGCCAAAATACAATTTTAATCTTCTCCCCTACTACCATTACACATTTTACACACACACACACACACCCCACACACATTTCCTGATTAATTTGAAAATCTTTCTCTACTCTAGATTTGAATTTTGTTTCTTTGACAATAATGCATACATTCTAGTTTTCTGAGGTTGTTTTCAGAGGAAAAATAACCCAGCCTGTTGCTTTTAATTAACCAATTTTGCAATATTTATGCCAAACATGTTTTAGATAGCACATAGGTGAGTCATCTAAAAATGAATTTTAAAAGCCTCTCATCTAAATTCTGTACTTAAACTACTTGTATTTAACATAGTTATTAATAGGTTTAGCTCAACCATTTAATTTCCTGGTTTCTCTAATTATCATTGATTTGTCTTCTTTCTTGATTTCATTGAGTAAATTTTATGCTGTTTTCATTTCAGTTTTTTAAGTGTAGATTTTAGTGATCACTTTCACTAACATGTCTACCTTCCTTATTTTCTGTAAATTGTCTATACATATTTACCACATCATATGAAACTTTACAAATTTTTCTTTACATAAACTCAATCATGTTCCCATCTTTATGACACTTTATTCAGCTTTCTTAGCATATTACAACATACATTAAAATGACAGATAAAATAAAAAATATTTTACTCCAATCATTGAATATATTTTACAAACTTAAAATGAAGACAATAAGCTGTAGAATTTACCAAAATTCTGCTGCTAATAGAATTTTTTGAGCTACTCAAGATTATATTTTTTTCTTTTATTAGATATATTCTTTATTTAAATTTTAAATGTTATTCCCTTTCCATGTTTCCCCTCTACAAACCTCCATCCCATCCCCCTTTTATGAGCACCCTCCCCCCTCTAGCCACCCATCCACCCACTCCTGCCTTCCTTCTCTGTCATTCCCCTACACTGGGGCATTGTACCTTCCAAGAACCAAAGGCTTCTTCTCTCATTGATGGCCAACAAAGCCATCCTCTGCTACTAAGCTGTTGTGGTAAATATTAAATTTAAATGGCTTAACTTTTCACCCCAAGCTCTGATGGCTCCTGTGGGGCCATCTGGCACTGCTGGGATCTCTAACTTGGTGGCCTTATGCTGCCTCTATGAATTCTGATATGGTTCACTCTACCACCCCTGCTGCTTCTGTCCTGGGTGGATAAGCCTGCCCTGGCATGTTGTTTTCACTCACTTCCCCTTGGCGTGTTGTTGCCAAGCCTTAGACACACATGTCCCAACTCTGTGGCAGGTGTTATATGTTCCACCACTACACCCTTTGAACTCACTTAAGTAGTCACATCAAAGAACACACCAAACTACTCTGATCCAATAGGTATAATATAATTTGCTAACCTTTATAAGTCTAATGATCTTGTACAATTCCATCCCTTATAAAATATTCATTACAACCTTATTTATGAAGCAATATGCCTAGAAAAACTTAAACATCTGCCTCCATCTTCATTCCTCCCTGAGTCCCCCTCATCTCCTCCTTTTCTGCCTTCTTAGACCTCTCCCCGCTTATCTCTCTTATGTCCAGCCATGTATCACCTTAACATAAATCTACATTAACCAAAGAACAACCTATAGCTCCAGCTGCATAGGTTAATTAATTTCTTATGAAATGAAATGAAATGACTTTTTAGTTTATATCACAAAAGTTTTTAGGGTTTCAAAAACCTCACTCCAATCTCATTTTCTACCTCTACTGTTGCTGCCTTTCCCATGAAGTGAGCTTTTCATTTTGTTATTATATTCTTCAGTTCTATTTTTCTTTTTTCTTTTCTTTCTTTTCTTTTCTTTTCTTTTCTTTTCCTTTCCTTTCTTTTTTTCTCCTCCTCCATCTCCTTCTCCTTTTTCTTC